>NW_026891939.1:40000-69292 GCF_015708825.2 Lethenteron reissneri
AGCAGACAGATATCACAGAGATACTCCAAGCAGTTGCTCTTACCTGTGCAAAGTGGCGCATCTTATCGTGGAAGTCGGCGAGAGCAGCCGCGTGGGACAGCAAGGCTGCTTGGTCCAGGCCCGTGTAGGGACTCAGGCCGGGGTCACCCATGTGGAGGGCCGCAATCAAACCGGGCGGCAGAAAGGCCGCGAGCACGGGACCGTTGCCGTAGCTGGAAGTGACCGTGTTCATTGTCGGCTTGTTCTCGTGTAAACGGTCAACGCCGTTGTTGCTCGACGAGCCGTCGGTCACGTGAGAAGCACTCGAGTCCAGCTCGCCGTGCGATCTCTTCGCGTAAGTCAAGTCCAACGGCTCCTCTTGGCGCTCAACGCCACTCGAATCGTGGAACTCGACAAAGCCCGTCTCTCCGAGCCTCGCCGTGCTCAACTTTGGCACCGACAAGTCGAGCGGCCGGGCCTGGTCTCGACCGCGGCGAGGACCGTCCGCCACGCCGGCGGGCTGCCCGCTCTCCGCGTGACCTGCCGCCGAGTCGGATCGGGCACCCGTCGGCGAGCCCGCCAGGTGCCGCTCCGGACTTCCCTCCGTGCCGTGGCCGGCGTGCCCAGCCGATGCCGGGCCGAGCTCGCGGGAGGGAGAGCCGGACGCACGGTGCTCCGGCGCTCTGCCCGCCGCGTTGAATTTCTCCTCCAGCCACTTGGAGAAAACGTCTCTGGGGAGGTTCATGGCCAACGACATCTTCATCGACTCCTCGGGACTCGCCTCGACACTTCCGGCAAGGCAGTACGACTTCAGGGAAGCCGACTGGTCTCCGAGTCCGGTAGCGCCGCTCCCTTTCAACCCCTTTCCGGCCGACGACTTCGACTTCTTTCGTTGAGCCGGAGACGGAGGCTGCGGCGCTGCCGGTTGAGGCGACGCGTCGATCTCGTCGTTCACCTTGCAGAGGTAGCGCTCGTGTTGGCGCAGAGGTACTGCGCTCGGAAACGGTTCGTGGCGATAGCGGCACGCGTGGCGAGCCGCCCCTTCCACGTCGGAAGAACGCTCGTGCAGATCCGGCTCTTTGGTCTTGATCTTGCCGGCGGGACGACCCGTGGCCTCCGGTCCACTGATCCGCAGGAAGTCCTCGTTGTCATCGTGACCTGAGCTCTGGGTGGCTTTGGGAGACGTGGCGACGGCCCATTCCATCTTGCCGGCGTCAGCCGTCGAGGCAGCGGCAACTGGAGATGTCGCCTCCCGCGCCGCGCCGTCCGCCGTGACGGAGCCCACGCACTTGTTGGCTCTCTTGTGCGAGCTGTACGAGCCCGAGTGAGAGAAGCGCTTCTTGCAAATTGGGCACCCGTACGACTTCTCCCCTGGAAATTACAAACAAACACAGCCACGATGGAGGTTTCTGGGTTACATCGCGTCAGTGTGAACGACGCGTCGTCAAAAACCGACACGGCCGGTTCGTAAAGTTTGCGACGCGAAACACAACGTGCCGATTCATTACACGAGCTCAGCACGCCGGCGTGCTGGAGAGCAAACCCACGACATTTGCAATTCAAGTGCGGCGACGTTTTCGCCAGTAACTACAACCAGCGTCATCAGGTGGGCAGCCAGAATTGTGGACGATATCGGTCGCGAAAGTCGTCGTGTCAAAGCAAAACATTATAAACGCATCATCCAAAGTGCCGCGTGACGCGGTGAATGCGGCCTGCGCTGTAGACACACGCGCAGGAAGGAAATCACAGATTTGAAGCTTTCGTGACTGCAAGGATTCATATTCTTAGGTTTTTTCGGTAAAGTCACCGTGTAGGTCAAACATCAAAATTAATGAAAATAAAATAAAATAAAAATCACGACGTTTCGGAAGCAACACAAGTCTCCGTCATCAGGTGGGACCGTCACAGCCGGATTAGCTGCATCAAGTCGTGATTTTAATTTTATTTTATTTTCATTAATTTTGATGTTTTACCTACGTGACTTTACCGAAAAAACCTAAGAATATGAAGGAAATCACGTCGGTGGGTGCGTTCTGCCAAACGTCGCAATTGTTCCACACTCACCGCTGTGGATGCGGAAGTGTTCCTTGAGGTGGTGTTTGCTCTTGAAGTCTCTCCCACACTCTGTGCACTTGTGGCTCGCGGCAGCGGGAGGCTGACCCTTCTGCGCAAAGATGGAACAGAGGTGCGAAGTGAGAATCAGAATAATAAAACAATTTTACCGGAGAGAATCAGATGAGCTATGAAGCTCTTCAGCATGGGCGTTGGGTAGGGGCGAGTAAGCGCGACTCCGCAAGCAGCTCAACGACGCGTCGCGACTTCTATTCCCCCGCACACATTCAGACAGACACATTCAAACAGACACATTCAGACAGACACATTCAGACAGACACATTCAGACAGACACATTCAGACAGACACATTCAGACGGACGCATTCAGACGGACGCATTCAGACAGACGCATTCAGACAGACGCATTCAGACAGACACATTCAGACAGACACATTCAGACAGACACATTCAGACAGACACATTCAGACGGACGCATTCAGACAGACACATTCAGACAGACACATTCAGACAGACACATTCAGACAGACACATTCAGACAGACACATTCAGACAGACGCATTCAGACAGACACATTCAGACAGACACATTCAGACAGACACATTCAGACAGACGCATTCAGACAGACACATTCAGACAGACACATTCAGACAGACACATTCAGACAGAAGCATTCAGACAGACACATTCAGACGGACGCATTCAGACAGATGCATTCAGACGGACGCATTCAGACGGACGCATTCAGACGGACACATTCAGACAGACGCATTCAGACATACGCATTCAGACAGACGCATTCAGACGGACGCATTCAGACGGACACATTCAGACAGACGCATTCAGACAGACGCATTCAGACAGACGCATTCAGACAGACACATTCAGACAGATGCAATCAGACGGACGCATTCAGACAGACACATTCAGACAGACACATTCAGACAGACGCATTCAGACAGACACATTCAGACAGACACATTCAGACAGACACATTCAGACAGACGCATTCAGACAGACACATTCAGACAGACACATTCAGACAGACACATTCAGACAGAAGCATTCAGACAGACACATTCAGACGGACGCATTCAGACAGATGCATTCAGACGGACGCATTCAGACGGACGCATTCAGACGGACACATTCAGACAGACGCATTCAGACATACGCATTCAGACAGACGCATTCAGACGGACGCATTCAGACGGACGCATTCAGACAGACGCATTCAGACAGACGCATTCAGACAGACGCATTCAGACAGACACATTCAGACAGATGCATTCAGACGGACGCATTCAGACGTGCGACGATGCCGGCAAACGGGGGGTCAGTCACCTGGCCCGCCCGGGGAGGTCGCGGTGATGTGTGGAGATCCGCGAGGGCCCCCTCGTGCCGGCGGCGAACGTGCTTCCGCAGCGAGCCCCGACGCTTGTAGCCGCGGCCGCAGTGAGGGCACGACAGCAGCGGCGGCGGCGGCAGCGGCGGCGCGGCAAACGAGCCGTGAGTCCTCGGGCCTAGCGGGGAGGCACGGAGCGAGGGGGCCGCTGGTGGTGCGTGAAGAGACGACGCAATCCCACCGATGTGACGGACCGCTGTCGAGTTTGGTGGTCCGTGTTGTTCACGTCGTCTGTCGTGAAAATTCGGTCACGGTTCCTACGATCGCTGTTTCATTGCTTTTATGGCCAAGCGTGGTGGTGTTTTCTTTTAGACGCTGTCGCCTCGACAGACCTGTTCTTCACCTGAGGACGGCTGCTTGTGTTGTGGCCGAAACGTCGTGAGAATTATTTTATTATGTTTTATTTTTATTATTTTATTACTTCCCTTCTACGTGACTTTACCGAAAGAACCAAGAAGATTTTATGGCTTTGTTTTGGTGATTTTCGAAAAGTGTTTTTGGTTTGGCCGTGTTTTGTTTGTTGTAGAACGGAGTTAGACTGATGGCCTTAATCTAAGTTGCACGCCTCCCTCTCATTCCGCTTCTCACTCTGCGAATGCGTCGCTTAACGGAGATGCCACCGCCTGCGTTGGCAAATACGCAATTGCCGGGTGTCTTGCGATGCCGCTGCCACAAGCGTGGCACGCCCGGCTCTGGTTGGCCCACCCCGAACCGCTGAACGTAACGATCGCTTGGTGAAATTAGCCGCAATCCAGAATAACGTTTGGCCACGTGGCCCAGGGGTAGAGAAAGTCGCTCGCAATCGGGAGGCTGCGAGTTCAAATCGTCATTTGGGGATGGGAAGTTGATTCAGCCCGTCACCGCTTTGGTCTCTCACGCCATGGGAATGTGAAATTCCCACCAGTGGCAATGAATCGGTACCCAGTGAGACGATCACAGCTGCCTCAATGCTCGCTGGAGCAGAACATATACTCTGTGGATTTAGTTCTTGTTGTTAAGTCGACAAATGCTACAAACGTGTTTTTTTTTTTATTTAAAGCTTCCGTGACTGCAGGGATTCATCTTCTTGGTTCATTCGGTAAAGTCGTCACGTAGAATGGAAGTAATAAAATAATAAAAATATAACATAATATAATAATTCTCACGACGTTTCCGCCACAACGCAAGCAGCCGTCCTCAGGTGAAAACCAGGTCTGTCGAGAAGACAGAAGACAGGTCTGTCAAGAAGACAGAAGATAGAGTCTGTCTTCTCGTCAGACCTGTTCTCCACCTGAGGACGGCTGCTTGCGTTGTGGCCGAAACGTCGTGAGAATTATTTTATTTTATTATGTTTTATTAATATTATTTTATTATTTCCCTTCTACGTGACTTTACCGAAAGAACTAAGGTGTTTTTTTTTTCCCTTTCATTTTAAACACAACGCTAACAACTACGCTGTAAAGTCTGAGCACGTGCGCTCTTACCGCCACCGCCACCACCACCACCACCGCCACCACCACCGCCATCACCACCGCCACCACCACCACGGCGAGTGGCCCCACTGCCCGGCACATCGCACTCCGCCAATGTCCCGTCCTGCGCACTGCCCAGCGCCTCGGCAGTCTTGTCCACGCCGGGATTGACACCGGTCCCCTCTAAGTTCGTCTCGTCATCCTCCGCCGCCGCCGCCGCCTCCACCTCGTCTTTCTCCTCCTCTTCGTCCACCTCCTCGATGATCTGCAGCCTCTCCTCGTCGTCCTCATCCGGGTCGCGGTCTCGCATCGCCGCGCTCGCGTAGCTCGCCACTGCGACCGAGCAGAGCGGCGCGTCAGCGCGTTTGCCGACGGTTTTACCTTCAAGGGTGTCACTCAAAGGAAACAACCAGGAGGACAACTGTGGTGAACATTGCTTCACGCTCGCTTCTAAAGATCCATTGCTTTGTTATTTCGATGTAAAGCTTTCGTGACTGCAGGGATTCATCTTCTTGGTTCTTTCGGTAAAGTCACGTAGAAGAGAAATAAAAATTATATTATCATATTATTTTATTATTTTATTATATGATATTATTATATTATATTATTATATAATAATATTATTATATTATTATATTATTTTATTATATTATTTTATTATGTTTTATTTGTATTATTTTATTACTTCCCTTCTACGTGACTTTACCGAAAGAACCAAGAAGATACTTTATTATTATTAATATATTCTCCCCCCTCCCGCCCCCTCCATTCCCAGTGTGTGGTCTAGCACATCTGACACGAACATCATTTTTGTTCACCTACGTGACTTTACCGAAAAAAAACTAAGAGTATGAATCCTTGCAGTCACGAAAGCTTCAAATCTAGAACATCATCACATCGACAGCGAGGATGACCGGGCGAGACTGACGCCACGTGCTTTGCCAAGGCCAGGTTTGTTTTTCTCCCACCGTCCCACTAATGGCTTAGGTCTGTGAATAAACTTTTACATTGCGCGCAGAGGTCACAAACGTGGTTTTGATTCCTTACCCGTACCTGGCCGCACCAGGGTCGCAATTGGGTACCCGTACCCGGCCGGGTACAGGTACCCGTTCCCTACCTGTACCCGTACCCTACCCGAAATGAGTGACAAACGGTTACTCACCAGTGACTCACGGCCGACCCGTATCCGTACCCGGCCGCACCAGGGTCGCAAACGGCTACCCGTACCTGGCTGGGTACGGGTAGCCGGCTATCGGGTAGGGTACGGGTATCGGGTACCCGGTTGCGACCTCTGGTTGCGGGGGATCTGTGTGCCTATGAGGAAGTGTTCCTGCATGCGGCAAAGACTAATTCCATGCCGTTCTGGCTGACCATTCACGGTGACAGCAACGCACAGCGTTGCCACGTCTTACACGTTTTGTTTGGGGGGGTTTTATTATCCCGAAAAAGTTCGCTTAATTTTCCGACCGTACGCATATTTTTCACCGTTGCTGAAAAAATATCACTAAAAATGAACACCGCTTGTGCGGATTGAATGCAACAACAATTCACAGCGTAACCAGTGAGACGGTTCGCTTGAAAAAAGAACGTATCCTTGACTGCATTTGGTCCCCACGTGTCACTGTCACGGACCGCAGGATTTGCACATTTATTTTTTCTAACAAATAAGGCCCACTGAGTCATGTCGGTTTTTTAACAGAAGCGACCTGGCCAAAAATGATAGCTCAACAAAGCAGCCTCTGTGTAAGTTTATAGCAGCCAAATACTTTGAACGCATGTTGATTCTAAACGTAGAGGTAAACACCGGATGACCCGGAGACAAATCCACCCGCCACCATGGGGAGAACACGCAAACTCCAAATATACAGCAGCAGGCGTCAGGGTCGGGATCGAACCCACAACATCCTGTATACCAGGCGAGGTAGTTAACATCTCCTAGCCACCGTGATGATGATGAGAGAGAGAGAGACACGCAAGCTCCAAATATACAGCAGCAGACGTCAGGGTCGGGATCGAACCCACGACCTCCTGTATACCAGGCGAGGTAGTTAACATCTCCTAGCCACCGTGATGATGATGAGAGAGAGACACGCAAACTCCAAATATACAGCAGCAGGCGTTAGGGTCGGAAATGAACCCACGACCTCCTGCACACCAGGCGAGGTAGTTAACATCTCCTAGCCACTGCAGCAACCCAATCTCAATGTTCAAGGGCTCTTGTATGGTGCCATTAAAAAAACAAAACAGCATTCTTATTCTTATTAACCAGCGCTTACAATAGAGTCAATAGTTCGTTTGCAAGGTTCGAGTTCAAGGTCATTGATTAGGTATAGCCCTGTGAGCCATTCGGCTCTTGAAGGTGGTTACTGTGTTATTACTGTACGGTAGTAATACAGTAACAGAGCTGATCGACCCTCGGGGATCGATACACAAACGAGGGGTGGGATGGTGAGGCTGGCCAGCGACTTGTGGCTTCCTTGTGGCTAAACTCGCGCCATGGGAATGTGGAATTTCCACGGGCTTCTCGACGCTTCTCTGCGGTTGAAATTTTATTGTTTTAAACCGATAGTATTGGACATTAGCGACTAAGTTTTTTGCAACAGAAACTTCTTTTATTATTTCCCTTCTACGTGACTTTACCAAAAGAACCAAGAATGTGAATCCCTGCAGTCACGAAAGCTTCATATCGAAACAACCACAACAACAACACAACAACCACAACAACACACAAGATGATGGCAGATATTTAACACGTTGTTATATTTAAACAATCTAACAACACAACCACAACCACCACCACAACAACACAAGATGGCAGATATTTAACACGTTTATATTTAAACAATCTAACAAGACAACCACCACCACCACAACAACACAACAACCACAACAACAACAATATGGCAGATATTTGTCACGATGTTCATATTTAAACAATCTAACACCACCACAACAACAACAGCAAGATGGCAGATATTTGTCATGCAAGTCTTTACTTACTTCGTGTTAAACTGCAGTGTTCGTTACTGGGCTGCAACGCCACCTACTCACAACAACACAACAACAACAACACAACAACAATATGGGCAAGCTCACACGAGAGTGGGGGAGAACTTAGCAGCAGCAGCAACAACAACAACACAACAACAATATGGGCAAGCTCACACGAGAGTGGGGGAGAACTTAGCAGCAGCAGCAACAACAACAACACAACAACAACATGGGCAAGCTCACACGAGAGTGGGGGAGAACTTAGCAGCAGCAGCAACAACAACAACACAACAACAGGGACACTGGCGAATTGAATTGTCATTTGATATTTGAGCCCAGCCACTTACTGCCACCCAGTGGCTTCTGCTAAGCGCTGCTGTTGGAGTGCAAGATGACAAATCTGACCACAGCCTGGGGCACAATGGCCCATCATCATCATCATAAGCCCTTTAATAAGCATGGCCGTTGACCCTGCAGGCCACTGAGCGAGCAACCCAACGTTCCTACCAGCTCCCTCCGCAGCAGGACGATGTGTTCATACACTAACATCTATACGCAAGGCGACTTTTGGGGGTAAATAACAGCTATTGTTTTATTTTTCGATTTAAAGCTTTCGTGACTGCAGGGATTCATCTTCTTGGTTCTTTCGGTAAAGTCACGCAGAAGGGAAGTAATAAAATAATAAAAATAAAACATAATAAAATAATTCTCACGACGTTTCGGCCACAACGCAAGCAGCCGTCCTCAGGTGAAAAGCAGGTCTTAGAGCTGCCTTGTCTCCCTCGGACAACCGTGTCTCCCGTGGCCTACACAAAGAGCGGAGCAGCTGCACGAGAGAGACACGGGGAGAGAGAGACACACAGGAGAGAGACACGGGGAGAGAGACACGGGGAGAGAGAGAGACACGGGGAGAGAGACACGGGGAGAGAGACACGGGGAGAGAGACACGGGGAGAGAGACACGGGGAGAGAGACACGGGGAGTGAGACACGGGAAGTGAGAGACACGGGGGGAGAAAGACACGGGGCAAGAGACACACGGGGAGAGACACGGGGAGAGAGACATGGGAAAGAGACGTGGAGAGAAACATGGGAGAGAGACAGAGACATGGGAGAAAGACACAGGGAGAGAGACATGGGGAGAGAGAGAGACACAGGGAGAGAGACACGGGGCGAGAGACACACGGGGAGAGAGAGACACGGGGAGAGAGAAATAAGGGGAGATAGACATGGGAAAGAGACGTGGGAGAGAGACATGGGAGAGAGAGAGATATGAGAGAGAGAGTAAACTAAACTAAATATAAAAACTAAAACTCTAACTGTTTTCGTATTGACCAAGCCCCACTGACGCTTTTTGTCAGAAGTGATCAAAAATGAGATCAGCTCCACTGAGGAGGGGAACATCTTGATCGTCATCAAAGAGACACCTACAGACACCCACAGAGACCCACATACACCCATAGACACCCACAGAGACCCACATACACCCAGAGACACCCACAGACACCCAGAGAGACCCATAGAGACCCACATGCACCCATAGACACCCACAGAGACACAGAGAGACCCATAGACACTCACAGAGACCCACAGAGACCCATAGACTCCCACAGAGACCCACAGAGACCCATAGACCCACAGAGACCCGTAGACACCAGCAGACACGCACAGAGACCTACAGAGACCCACAAAGACCCACAGAGAACCACAGACACCCATAGTGACCCACAGAGACCCACCCAACCATTAATTCACCCACTCACTCTCCTAGACGCTCACTCACCCACTCACTCTCCTACACACTCACTCACCCACTCACTCTCCTACACACTCACTCACCCACTCATCCTCCCAGTCACCCACCCACTCACTCTCCTACACACTCACTCACCCACTCACTCTCCTACACACTCACTCACCCACTCATCCTCCCAGTCACCCACCCACTCACTCTCCTACACACTCACTCACCCACTCACTCTCCTACACACTCACTCACCCACTCATCCTCCCAGTCACCCACCCACTCACTCTCCTACACACTCACTCACCCACTCACTCTCCTACACACTCACTCACCCACTCACTCTCCTACACACTCACTCACCCACTCACCCTCCCAGTCACCCACCCACTCACTCACCCCAACGTTGGCTTATGGGGATGACTTCATACGCACAGAGGTAGTACACACAACAACGACCGCCATTCGTTACCACGATGCGTGTTGCCAGGCCACGTGCACGTTGAGGCCACAGGTACACACAAACACAGGTACACACAAACACAGGTACACACAAACACAGGTACACACAAACACAGGTACAAACACACACACAGGTACACACACAGGTACACACACAGGTACACACATACACAGGTACACACACACACAGGTACACACACAGTTACACACACACACAGGTACACACACAGGTACACACACACACACAGGTACACACACACAGGTACACACACACACAGGTACACACACACACAGGTACACACACAGGTACACACACACACACAGGTACACACAAACACAGGTACACACACACAGGTACACACACACAGGTACACACAAACAGGTACACACACAGGTACACACACACACAGGTACACAGGTACAAACACACAGGTACAAACACACAGGTACACACACACAGGTACACACACACACACAGGTACAAACACACAGGTACACACACAGGTACACACACACACAGGTACACACACACACAGGTACACACAGGTACACACACAGGTACACACAAACACAGGTACACAAACACATAGGTACACACACACAGGTACACACAAACAGGTAGAAACACACAGGTACACACACACACAGGTACACAAACACACAAGCACACAGGTACAAACACACAGGTACACACACACAGGTACACACACACACAGGCACACAGGTACACACACACAGGTACACACACACACAGGTACACACACAGGTACACACACACAGGTTCACACAAACACAGGTACACAAACACACAGGTACACACACACACAGGTACACACAAACACAGGTACACAAACACACAGATACACACACACAGGTACACACACAGGTACAAACACACAGGTACACACACACAGGTACACACACACAGGTACTCACACACACAGGTACACACACACACAGGTACACACAAACAGGCACACACAGGTACACACACAGGTACACACACACAGGTACACACACACAGGTAAACACACACAGGTAAACACACACACACAGGTACACACACACACAGGTACACACACACAGGTACACACACACACAGGTACACACACAGGTACACACAAACAAGTACACACACACAGGTACACACACACACAGGTACACACAGGTACACACACACAGGTACACACAAACAGGTACACACACACACATGTACACTCACACAGGTACACACACACACACAGGTACACACACACAGGTACACACACACACACAGGTACACACACACACAGGTACACACACAGTTACACACACACACAGGTACACACACAGGTACACACACACAGGTACACACACACACAGGTACACACACACAAGTACACACACACACAGGTACACACACACAGGTATGCACACACAGGTACGCACGGATACAGCCTATTGATGACAATGTTATCCCAATGGAAATCGACTCCATATGCCCATTCCTCTACAATCGATTCCTAATGTAATCCCAACACAGCCTTACCATCAACACCACCATCATCACTGCCATCACCACCATCACCACCACTTCACCATCACCACCACTATCACCATCACCACCATCAGCATCACCATCACCACCACCATCACTATCATCACCATCAATGCCATCACCACCATCACCACCACCATCACCACCACCATCACCACCATCACCATCAGCATCACCATCATCACTGCCATCACCACCATCACCACCACTTCACCATCACCACCACTATCACAATCACCACCACTATCACTATCACCACCATCACTGCCATCACCACCACTATCACCACCAGCATCACCACCATCACCACCATCACCATCATCACTGCCATCACCACCATCACCACCACCATCAGCATCACAATCATCACTGCCATCACCACCATCACCACCACTTCACCATCACCACCACTATCACCATCACCACCACTATCACTATCACCACCATCACTGCCATCATCACCATCACCACCATCACCACCACTATCACTATCACCACCATCACCACCACCACCAATACTCACCTTCAGTAGTTAATATCAGCTACCACCATCACCAGAAATGACTCCACACGAGTCAATATGCTAATGAGCACTCGCCCCTCCCACCCACCGGCTCATTTGCATAAACCACGCCCACAACCATCACCTTGTGATGACGTCACACACACACAAAGACCCCCCGTGTAGCCTGTAACAGACTG
Source organism: Lethenteron reissneri (assembly GCF_015708825.2). Classification (NCBI taxonomy): domain Eukaryota; kingdom Metazoa; phylum Chordata; class Hyperoartia; order Petromyzontiformes; family Petromyzontidae; genus Lethenteron; species Lethenteron reissneri. Next base: position 52,341 of record NW_026891939.1, read on the forward strand.
TAGGGGCAAGTGCTGTTAGCGAGTAGCACCTGTGAAGGCTGGAACGGTACACGAGGGGGTGGGTGGTCAGCACTACGCCCGACCGCCTTTGTCTCCCCAGTGGCGATGTTGACTACACACCGCACCACGAACTCATTTGAGGCCGAGTCGACCTAGGGGAGGCCCAGGACCGGTAGCAACAGTGAATCCCCAGGTACAGCCTGGGAGATTGATTGGTCCACACCCGAGAGAGCTTTGGGTGTGGACCAATCAGGACAGTGCACACATGATCAGAGTTGTGTGTCTTGTTTGCATTAAGGCCGCAGGTATTGTGGCCAATGCAAACATGACTCTTCGTAAAAAAGGTGTCAGTTTTGGAACCTAATTTTCCAGTAAAAAATATGATAATTGGTTTTTTACCCTTCTATCTGGCAACAAAACTGACACCTTTTTTACAAGGAGTCATGTTTGCATAGACAGCAATACCTGCAGTCATAATACAAACAAAAGAACATAACATATACATTGTCCTTGAAGTTGATTGGTCCACACCCGAGACAGCTTTCCTTAGAGCCTAGTCTCACATGATGTTGGACCAGATGACGCCAAAAGGCGCACAACTCAATACAGTGCACCATCAGAGTATGAGAGCTCGGGGTGAAGCATTTACACCATTGGAACCTCATTTGCCAGTAAAAATATGATAGTTGGTTTTTTACCCTTCTATCTGGCAACAAAACTGACACCTTTTTTACGAGGAGTCATGTTTGAATAGACCACAATACCTGCAGCCATAATGCAAACAAAAAACATAACTCTGATGATGATATGCACTGTCCTTGAAGTTGATTGGTCCACACCCGAGACAGCTTTCCTTAGACAGCTTTCCTTGTCTATGCAAACATGACTCCTTGTAAAAAAAAGTGTCAGTTTTGTTGCCAGATAGAAGGGTAAAAACCAATGATCAGTTATGGCCATTTCAGAGAGAGTGTTTTGTGTGTTTGTGCTGCCTCGGCCCTGCTATTACTACTGCTGCTACTGCTGCTGTTGCTACTACTACTGCTGCTGCTACTGCTGCTATTACTACTACTGCTGCTGCTACTACTGCTGCTGCTGCTACTACTACTGCTGCTGCTACTGCTGCTGCTACTACTACTGCTGCTGCTACTGCTACTACTGCTGCTGCTGCTACTGCTACTGCTGCTACTGCTGCTGCTACTACTGCTGCTACTGCTGTTGCTGCTACTGCTGCTGGTACTACTGCTGCTACTGCTGTTGCTGCTACTGCTGCTGCTACTACTACTACTGCTGCTGCTACTGCTGCTGCTACTGCTACTACTGCTGCTGCTGCTACTACTACTGCTGCTACTACTACAGCTACTACTGCTGCTGCTACTACTACTACTGCTGCTACTACTGCTGCTGCTACTACTACTACTGCTGCTGCTACTGCTACTACTGCTGCTACTACTGCTACTGCTACTACTGCTGCTCCTCTCTGCGAACTTTCGGCGTCTCGTGAGGCAAGTGGAGAGTTTCACCGCCACCACTGCCAATGTCTTCTTGATCGCTCCCACTCCATGTTAGCAGGCAGGGTGTTTGTACGTCCGGAGTGGCACCCGCACGTGTGGCCACGACTACGGCGTTCCGCCTCCCGGTACGAGTTGAGACGCCTCATCATCATCAGCAGCAGCATCATCAGCATCATCATCATCAGCATCATCATCATCAGCAACAGCAGCATCATCATCAGCAGCAGCAGCATCATCATCAGCAGCAGCAGCATCATCAGCAGCAGCAGCAGCAGCATCATCATCAGCAGCAGCAGCAGCAGCATCATCATCAGCAGCAGCATCATCATCATCAGCAGCAGCATCATCAGCAGCAGCATCATCATCATCAGCAGTAGCAGCAGCATCATCACCATCATCAGCAGCAACAAGGGATCTCTTCTATACAAAACCCTTGACTATACAGCTTACACACACACACATACACAGCTACACACACAGAGATTACACACATACATATACACAGCTACACACATACACACAGATTACACACACACATATACACAGCTACACACATATGTAGTGGTGGTATTGACGTGCGCCGACAGTGATGGATCACGGGGCGCGGGGTTGGGCACGCGATGTGGGCGTGGTATGGACGCGCGCGCCGGTGGTAAGGCGCGCTGACACAAGCTGGGAAAAGAGGATCGTAGCGAGTGCGCAGTGATTGGTCAGATAAGTGGGTGCTCTCAGCGACGTCCGCAGGAGGGGTATAAAGGGAGACGCGCGAGAGCACTCGTGGTCAGTGTTAACCAGTTGAAGACCGAAGACGGGGTGGAGGAGGTAGTGGCCCGAGACCCCTAGTCCCGCCGTCCTTGTGAGGACCGGGGCCCTGTGCGGCTCGGAGCCGAAACTGGGGGACCGTAGTCCGACGCCCGTGTGGGTCGGGACGATGGTACCCAGAGCCGAGACGGGCACCCCGGCTGGGTGTGTCCCGGAAGGCTACGGGGCGTAAGAGCCCGTGTCAGTATAGCTGAGTGGGTGTTAGTCACCCGAGTAGCTGAGTGGGTGTTGGTCACCCGTGTAGCTGAGTGGGTGTTAGTCACCCGTGTAGCTGAGTGGGTGTTGGTCACCCGTGTAGCTGAGTGGGTGTTAGTCACCCGTGTAGCTGAGTGGGTGTTAGTCACCCGTGTAGCTGAGTGGGTGTTAGTCACCCGTGTAGCTAAGTGGGTGTTAGTCACCCGTGTAACGAAGTGGGTGTTAGTCATCCGTGTAACTACAAGTTGGTGAAAATAAAGAGTGTGCTACCCGTGAAGTCGTCTCCTGCCGAGTTACTACATTACACATGCACACACAGCTGTTAAGAGTTTGATGTTTTATTGATTCACAGAGTCGGTGCACATCACGAGTTTCCGTACTCGACTGTCACAGAGACACACAGAGACACACACACAGAGACATAGACACACACAGAGAGACACACACAGACACACACGCAGAGACACACAGAGACACATGCAGAGACACAGACACACAGAGACACACAGAGACACATGCAGAGACACAGACACACACACAGAGACACACATAGACACACACACAGAGACACACACAGACACACGCAGAGACGCACAGAGACACACACACAGAGACACACACGCAGAGACGCACAGACACACACAGAGACACACATGCAGAGACACAGACACACACACAGAGACACACACAGACACACACACACAGAGACATAGACACAACAACAACCGCCATTCGCCACTAAGTGGCGGTGACGTCACCACGATGCTTGTGCCAGGCCAAGTGCACCTTGAGGCCACGTGAAGTGTCGAAAGCCCGCTGGCAGGAGGTCACGGGGCAGACCCAGGTGCCACGGGTCGACTGACCGAGATGACCGAGATGACTGGCTGATGCACCACCTGTGCCCCCTACTGTGCCAACTTGCTGTGCTTTAGCCACCCGGCGCTCCGCTCGTTGTTGTGAGCGTCGCTCCTCCGCCCTCCGTTGTTGTTGGAGGGCGACTGCCTCCAACTGCCCAGTAGCGTCCTTCACGAGCCTCCTCCACTGAGGCCGATCTTGACACCGCTGGTACCAGTCATCGGCAAGTCCACTCAGCTCCACGTCCTCCTGTACCACATCACTCCATCTCTTCTCCAGCCCGTGCCGCGCCCGTCTAGCCCCCTCGATCCGGCCGAACAAAAGCTGTTTAGGCATGCGGTGGCTGGGCATGCGGGCTACATGACCCAGCCAACGCAGCCTTGCCTGCCGGAGGAGCTCACTGATGGGACTTTGCCCAGATCTTTCAAGGATTTGTGAGCTCCTCACACAATCCAGCCTGGTTAAACCCAGGATGGATCGTAGGCAGGCCAGCCTAAATGTTTCCAACCGGCGAAGATGCTCCACCAGGGGGGTCCACGTCTCGCAAGCGTAGAGAAGGGAGGGAATGACCGTGGCCGAGAAGACCTGAAGCTTCGTGCGGAGCGACAGACCAGGTAGCTTCCACACAGCGTTACGCAACCGATGAAAATATATTGCCGCTCGACTGATTCGGAGTGAGACCTCTGCTGATAGACTGGAGCCGGTCATAAGCACACTGCCCAGGTATGGGAAACTCTCCACTCTCTCCACAACTGCCCCATCACCAATTGGGAGTTGTGGGGGTGGAGTGTCCGATGGTACAAAATACCCAGGCAGGTGCTTAGTTTTGGTGGGGCTGATGGTAAGGCCCCACCTCTTAGTGGCACGCTCCAGTCTCAGCAGCAGCGCCTCCAACTCCTCTTCTGAATGAGCAGCTATTACCAAATCATCGGCATACATAACGTGGTTGACCAATAGGGAGCCATCCCTTGATCGCACCCGGGCGTCGATCAGCCTCCCATTATATCTGTACCAAATGGAAATTCCCCCGGTACAGCTATTGAAGGCTTCACGAACTACGCGGTCAAAATAGATGTTAAATAATGTGGGAGCCAGAGGACATCCCTGTCGCACCCCAAGGTGTACAGGGAAAGGCTCCGACTCCCGGCCACGTAGTTTTACCCGGGCCCGCTCACCATCATGAAGGTCCTTAATGATCGTGAGCAGAGGGTCAGGGACTCCGAAAGCACGAAGAACAACCCAGAGCCCAGTCCTACTGATGGTATCATAGGCCTTGACCAGGTCAATAAAGCAGAGATGTAGGTCTTTTTGGAATTCCCTACACCTCTGCTGTAGCAGACGGACAGAAAATATGGCATCTGTGCAGGACCGCCCTTTCCTGAAACCGCATTGGGGCTCCGCAAGCCTCTCCTCAGCGTGCCTAGCAAGGCGATGTTGAATAATCCTTGCCAGGACCTTACCCGGCACACTGAGGAGTGAGATGCCCCTGTAGTTGTTACAGTCGGTACGGTCCCCCTTCTTAAAGAGGGGAACCACCAGGGCATCCTTCCAGTCCTGCGGAACCCGTCCAGTGGTCCAGACTGTTGTTATGATGTCATATAGGGCAGTCTGTGCACAAACGCCACCCTCCCTCAGCATTTCGCTTGGGAGATCATCTCTGCCCGGTGCCTTTCCTGGTCTCAGACTCCGGATCGCCTTCAGTACTTCCTCAACAGATGGCACCTCAGCCAGCCACTCACAGGGGGTGACCTCTTCCAATATTTGAGGCACCGCAGCCTCAGCAGGGTTATCACCACTTTGTGCCATGATGTTTTCCTGGCTGAGAGAATTTCCCTCCCCCAGGACCTCACAGAAATGCTCAGCAAATCTGCAAACCTGTTCCTGGGGGTCGGAGATTGGATCACCGTTTTTCCTCTAATGATGGTAATAGGTGTGGCGCTGCAGGTTACTTTTTTGATGGAGTTAAATAGTGATTTGTGATCACGGGCCACTGAGGCAGACTCCATCTCCTCAGCAACCCGCGACCACCACCCATCCTTACAGCGCCTGACGGCTCTCCGAACTTCCGAGCGAAGGCTGCGGTAAACCTCCTCATTCTCTGACGTGGGATGCTGTAGGCGATGAGAGTGGGCCTGACGCTTTTTCTCAATTAACCTGAACACCTCCTCTGTCAGCCAGGGTTTCTGGGGAGGTCTGGACCGCGTACCCAAAGCAGCCATTGCAGCTGCATGAGTCACAGTCTTAAACCTCGCCCATTTCCCCTCGACATCAGGTGGAGTGGGGGACGATGCCAACCCCAGCTGCAAGCGATGATGAAATTCTCGCTTGCAACTTTCATCAGCTAACCGAGACCAGGCCACTTTTGGTTGGAATGGGATCCTGGGTGTACACCCACCACCGGAGTGGAAGAAAGGCAGGCGCATCTTACAGATGACTAGTCGATGGTCAGAGGACAGATCAGCTCCACGGTAGGTCCTGGACATAGACACACACACAGAGACACACACACACACAGAGACACACAGACACACGCACAGAGACACACACACGCAGTGACACAGACACACACACACAGTGACACACACACAGAGACACACACACAGAGACATAGACACACACAGAGACACACACACAGAGACATAGACACACACACAGAGACACACACACAGAGACATGGACACACAGAGACACAGACACACACATAGACACACACACAGAGACACACGCAGAGACACACACACACAGAGACACACACACAGAGACAGACACACACAGAGAGACACACACAGACACACACGCAGAGACACACAGAGACACACATGCAGAGACACAGACACACACACAGAGACATAGACACACACAGACACACACACAGAGACACAGACACACACAGAGACGACATGGACACACACGTAGACATGCAGAGACACACACACACAGAGACATGGACACACACGCAGAGACACGTAGAGACACACAGAGACATGCACGCAGAGACACAAAGACACGCAGAGACATAGACACAGACACACCGTTACAGACACAGACACACGCAGAGACACAGACACGCACAGAGACTGGCAGTTGATGCTGCAGCTGCTGCATAGAGTTTGTGTCTCTCTTGTCTTTCTGTTGTCGAGTGGATTTTCTTTCCGGGCCCTCTGGTTTTCCCCTCCACATTTGAGAGACGTGAGTTGCTAGAGTCTTTGCCAACTGCTATAAAGGTTCACGTGATGATGATGATGAACCTCATTGGTAGAACTATCATCGGTAATGCCCAGGTCAGGGCCTTCGAAAAGAGAGCTTACACACACAGCATCTCAATGAGGCCCTTGCCCGCTAAAATAAAACGCGGTCTAGTTTCTAGTTCAAGTCTCGTGCACAACAACAACAACATCATCACGATGCGCCCACCTGCTCAGAGCAGTTCCAGCCCAGGTAAGTGAACTTGCCACTTTTATTACCATCACCAGCACCACCACCAGCACCACAATGTCTCCCCCAGCAAACAACAAAACAGCTGGGCAGGCAGCCTCACTCACTCACGGGGCAGGCAGCCAGGCAGGGAGAGACGAGGCCACGTCTCCTCCAACGCTGGGACACGTGGCGACGACAAACAGAACCGCGATGGGCAAAGCGACCACCCCCACTCCCCCCGAGTCGAACGGACGACGCTTTTCTGTCGATTCTCTCGGATAGTTCTGGAAAATATATTATGGACCTGCCCTCAACAACGCACACTCACACTCACCACCACCCACCACTACCCTCACCACCACCACCCTCACCACCACCACCCTCACCACCACCACCCACCACACTCACCACCACCCACCACCACCCTCACCACCACCCACCCACCACCACCACCCACCACCCTCACCACCACCCTCACCACCACCACCCACCACCACCCACCCACCACCACCCACCACCACCCTCACCACTCTGTGTGGTGAGTCTGTGGGTCTCTGTGTGATGGGTCTCTGTGTGGTGAGTCTGTGGGTCTCTGTGTGAGTCTGTGGGTCTCTGTGTGGTGAGTCTGTGGGTCTCTGTGTGAGTCTGTGGGTCTCTGTGTGATGAGTCTGTGGGTCTCTGTGTGGTGAGTCTGTGGGTCTCTGTGTGGTGAGTCTGTGGGTCTCTGCTGTGTGAGTCTGTGGGTCTCTGTGTGGTGAGTCTGTGGGTCTCTGCGTGGTGAGTCTGTGGGTCTCTGCTGTGTGAGTCTGTGGGTCTCTGTGTGAGTCTGTGGGTCTCTGTGTGATGAGTCTGTGGGTCTCTGTGTGGTGAGTCTGTGGGTCTCTGTGTGGTGAGTCTGTGGGTCTCTGCTGTGTGAGTCTGTGGGTCTCTGTGTGGTGAGTCTGTGGGTCTCTGTGTGGTGAGTCTGTGGGTCTCTGTGTGGTGAGTCTGTGGGTCTCTCTGTGTGGTGAGTCTGTGTGGCGAGTCTCTGCGTGGTGAGTCTGTGGGTCTCTATGTGAGTCTGTGGGTCTCTGTGTGGTGAGTCTGTGGGTCTCTGTGTGGTGAGTCTGTGGGTCTCTGTGTGGTGAGTCTGTGGGTCTCTGTGTGGTGAGTCTGTGGGTCTCTGAGTGGTGAGTCTGTGGGTCTCTGAGTGGTGAGTCTATGGGTCTCTGTGTGGTGAGTCTATGGGTCTGTGTGTAGTGAGTCTGTGGGTCTCTGTGTGGTGAGTCTGTGGGTCTCTGTGTGGTGACTCCGTGGGTCTCTGTGTGGTGAGTCTGTGGGTCTCTGAGTGGTGAGTCTGTGGGTCTCTGAGTGGTGAGTCTATGGGTCTCTGTGTGGTGAGTCTGTGGGTCTCTGTGTGGTGAGTCTGTGGGTCTCTGAGTGGTGAATCTGTGGGTCTCTGAGTGGTGAGTCTATGGGTCTCTGTGTGGTGAGTCTGTGGGTCTCTGTGTGGTGAGTCTGTGGGTCTCTGAGTGGTGAGTCTGTGGGTCTCTGAGTGGTGAGTCTATGGGTCTCTGTGTGGTGAGTCTGTGGGTCTCTGAGTGGTGAGTCTGTGGGTCTCTGAGTGGTGAGTCTATGGGTCTCTGTGTGGTGAGTCTGTGGGTCTCTGTGTGGTGAGTCTGTGGGTCTCTGTGTGGTGACTCTGTGGGTCTCTGTGTGGCGAGTCTTTGGGTCTCTGTGTGAGTACCGGACATCACACAACTAAAAGCTTCAATATAAAGTCGGGGTGAGGGGGGTGGGTGGTAAATAACTTTTCACCATCAATATAACAACAGCAACAAGGACGGTACTACTACAGTGGCCGCTTTGCCCACAAACACACAAACTTCCGACTCCGACTCTTGACACCTCATCCTCCACCTCTTCTCCTCTTACACCTCCGTCTCCGCGTGCCGCTCTGTCATCCGCGCCGTGGCGGCCTCCTCGTCGCTGGAGGGAGCGGAGAAAGTAGGCGAGGGTGATGCGCACGTACCGGGCAGCGCGTGAGAGTTGCACGCACAGTGGAACTTATTCGCGCCCGTTTCGTAGACTAAACATTTCTAATTCGGAAGACGTCACGCGACCACCGAATAAACATCGGCGGGGCGTCGTCAAGGGTGGGGATCGAACCCACGACCTCCTGCGTGCCAGGCGAGGTGGTCAACATCTCTCAGTGTCTGGCATTGAACCCACGACCTCCTGCGTGCCAGGCGAGGTGGTCAACATCTCTCAGTGTCTGGCATTGAACCCACGACCTCCTGCGTGCCAGGCGAGGTGGTCAACATATCTCAGTGTCTGGGATTGAACCCACGACCTCCTGCGTGCCAGGCGAGGTAGTCAACATCTCTCAGTGTCTGGCATTGAACCCACGACCTCCTGCGTGCCAGGCGAGGTGGTCAACATATCTCAGTGTCTGGGATTGAACCCACGACCTCCTGCGTGCCAGGCGAGGTGGTCAACATCTCTCAATGTCTGGCATTGAACCAACGACCTCCTGCGTGCCAGGCGAGGTGGTCAACATCTCTCAGTGTCTGGGATTGAACCCACGACCTCCTGCGTGCCAGGCGAGGTAGTCAACATCTCTCAGTGTCTGGGATTGAACCCACAACCTCCTGCGTGTCAGGCGAGGTGGTCAACATCTCTCAGTGTCTGGCATTGAACCCACGACCTCCTGCGTGCCAGGCGAGGTGGTCAACATCTCTCAATGTCTGGCATTGAACCAACGACCTCCTGCGTGCCAGGCGAGGTGGTCAACATCTCTCAGTGTCTGGGATTGAACCCACGACCTCCTGCGTGCCAGGCGAGGTAGTCAACATCTCTCAGTGTCTGGGATTGAACCCACGACCTCCTGCGTGTCAGGCGAGGTGGTCAACATCTCCCAGTGTCTGGGATTGAACCCACGACCTCCTGCGTACCAGGCGAGCTGGTCAACATCTCTCAGTGTCTGGGATTGAACCCACGACCTCCTGCGTGCCAGGCGAGGTGGTCAACATCTCCCAGTGTCTGGGATTGAACCCACGACCTCCTGCGTGCCAGGCGAGGTAGTCAACATCTCTCAGTGTCTGGGATTGAACCCACGACCTCCTGCGTACCAGGCGAGCTGGTCAATATCTCTCAGTGTCTGGCATTGAACCCACGACCTCCTGCGTGTCAGGCGAGGTGGTCAACATCTCTCAGTGTCTGGCATTGAACCCACGACCTCCTGCGCGCCAGGCGAGGTGGTCAACATCTCTCAATGTCTGGCATTGAACCAACGACCTCCCTGCGTGCCAGGCGAGGTGGTCAACATCTCTCAGTGTCTGGGATTGAACCCACGACCTCCTGCGTGCCAGGCGAGGTAGTCAACATCTCTCAGTGTCTGGGATTGAACCCACGACCTCCTGCGTGTCAGGCGAGGTGGTCAACATCTCCCAGTGTCTGGGATTGAACCCACGACCTCCTGCGTACCAGGCGAGCTGGTCAACATCTCTCAGTGTCTGGGATTGAACCCACAACCTCCTGCGTGCCAGGCGAGGTGGTCAACATCTCCCAGTGTCTGGGATTGAACCCACGACCTCCTGCGTGCCAGGCGAGGTAGTCAACATCTCTCAGTGTCTGGGATTGAACCCACGACCTCCTGCGTTGCCAGGCGAGCTGGTCAACATCTCTCAGTGTCTGGGATTGAACCCACGACCTCCTGCGTGCCAGGCGAGGTGGTCAACATCTCCCAGTGTCTGGGATTGAACCCACGACCTCCTGCGTGCCAGGCGAGGTAGTCAACATCTCTCAGTGTCTGGGATTGAACCCACGACCTCCTGCGTGCCAGGCGAGGTGGTCAACATCTCTCAGTGTCTGGGATTGAACCCACGACCTCCTGCGTTCCAGGCGAGGTGGTCAACATCTCTCAGTGTCTGGGATTGAACCCACGACCTCCTGCGTTCCAGGCGAGGTAGTCAACATCTCTCAGTGTCTGGGATTGAACCCACGACCTCCTGCGTGCCAGGCGAGGTGGTCAACATCTCTCAGTGTCTGAGATTGAACCCACGACCTCCTGCGTGCCAGGCGAGGTGGTCAACATCTCTCAGTGTCTGGGATTGAACCCACGACCTCCTGCGTACCAGGCGAGGTGGTCAACATCTCTCAGTTTCTGGGATTGAACCCACGACCTCCTGCGTGCCAGGCGAGGTGGTCAACATCTCTCAGTGTTTGGGATTGAACCCACGACCTCCTGCGTGCCAGGCGAGGTGGTCAACATCTCTCAGTTTCTGGGATTGAACCCACGAACTCCTGCGTACCAGGCGAGGTGGTCAAGAACTCTCAGTGTCTGGGATGGTGGTGGTGGCGGTGGTGATGATGGTGGTGGCGGTGGTGGCGGCGGCGGTGGTGGCGGTGATGGTGGCGGTGATGGTGGTGGTGGTGGACGGTGGTGGTGATGATGATGGTGGTGGCGGTGGTGATGATGATGGTGGTGGTGGCGGTGATGGTGGTGGTGATGATGATGATGGTGGTGGTGGCGGTGGCGGTGACGATGGTGGTGGTGGCGGTGGTGGTGACGGTGGTGACGGTGGTGGTGGATGGTGTGGTGGCGGTGGTGGCGGTGGTGGCGGTGGTGGTGGTGGTGGCGGTGGTGGTGACGGTGGTGGTGGTGACGGTGACGGTGGTGGTGGCAGTGGTGGTGGCGGTGGTGATGATGATGGTGGTGGTGGTGATGGTGGTGGCGGTGGTGGTGACGGTGGTGGTGGTGGCGGTGGTGGTGGCAGTGGTGGTGGCGGTGGTGCTGGTGGCCGGTGGTGATGGTGGTGGTGATGATGATGATGGTGGTGGTGGCGGTGGTGGTGGCGGTGGTGGTGGTGGTGATGGTGGTGACGGTGGTGGCGGTGGTGATGATGATGGTGGTGGTGGCGGTGGTGTTGGTGGTGGTGGTGTTAGTGTTGGTGGTGGTGTTGGTGATGATGATGGTGATGGTGGTGGCTGGTGGTGTTGGTGGTGGTGTGTTAGTGTTGGTGTTGGTGGTGGTGGTGTTAGTGTTGGTGGTGATGGTGGCTGTGGTGATGATGATGGTGGTGGTGGCGGGGGTGTTGGTGGTGGTGGTGTTGGTGATGGTGTTAGTGTTGGTGGTGATGGTGGCTTGTGGTGTTGGTGGTGGTGGTGGCGATGGTGTTGGTGTTGGTGGTGTTAGTGTTGGTGGCTACCTGCACTCGGCAGAGACGGCATCTCTCTCAGGCACCAGGCTCGGGGAGCTCCCTCCTTGCTCGTCCGCTGGGGAACGAGAACATCGCGCAGAGTGCGGAGAGAAACTCACGAGGCACGTGAGTGCGGAGCAAACTCCAAATACACACCAGCAGCAGCAGCAGCAGCAGGCGTCGTCAGGTCGTGATCGAACCCACGACCTCCCGTGTACCAGGCGAGGCAGTCAACATCTCATAGCCACCACAACGCCACCACAACACTCACCGTCAACATCTCATAGCCACCACAACGCTCACCGGCAACATCTCATAGCCACCACAACGCCACCACAACACTCACCGTCAACATCTCATAGCCACCACAACGCTCACCGGCAACATCTCATAGCCACCACAACGCCACCGCAACGCTCACCGTCAACATCTCATAGCCACCACAACGTCACCACAACGCCACCACAACGCCACCACAACGCTCACCGTCAACATCTCATAGCCACCACAACGCCACCACAACGCTCACCGTCAACATCTCATAGCCACCACCACCGTCACCACAACGCCACCACAACGCTCACCGTCAACCATCTCATAGCCACCACAACACTCACCGCCACGTTTGCCGGCACTCCGTGTGCCCCACGTGGTGCACACCACGAAGGGGAGGATCGCCAGCACCGCTATGGCCGCCATCAAGCTGATGGAGGCGCTGCCGCCACCGGCGGGGAGCGTCGCCTCGTCTCCCGTAGACACCGCGGACGAGGGTCGGGAGGAGCGGGAGGTGGCGGCGGTGGTGGCGGCTACGGGATTGGGGACACACGCGGGGAGATACGGTGAGACGCGGGGGAGACAGATAAAGACAGAGAGAGCAGACACAGACAGAGAACAGAGAGAGACAGGAGACACAGACAGAGAGACACAGTGAGACAGATACAGACAGAGAGACAGAGAGAGAGACAGGGAGACACAGACAGAGAGACACAGTGAGACAGATACAGACAGAGAGACAGAGAGAGAGACAGGGAGACACAGACAGAGAGACACAGTGAGACAGATACAGACAGAGAGACAGAGAAAGACAGAGAGACACAGACAGAGAGACACAGTGAGACAGATACAGACAGAGAGACAGAGAGAGAGACAGGGAGACACAGACAGAGAGAACACAGCGAGACAGATACAGACAGAGAGACAGGGAGACACAGACAGAGAGACACAGTGAGACAGATACAGACAGAGAAACAGAGAGACAGGGAGACACAGACAGAGTGGGATGCTGATCAGTGTTGTTGTATGAGGTTAGTGATGAGGTTTTGGTCTTCATCACTTTTCTGTGTCTGTCTTGTGTGTGTCTCTGTGTGTCTGTGTTTGTCTGTGTGTGGCAGTGTCTGTCCGTGTGTGTCTGTGTGGTCTGTGGCTGTCTGTTTGTCTGTGTGTGTGGCCTGGCAAAGCGTCGTGGTGATGTCCACCACCACTTAGTGGCAAATGGCGGTTGTTGTTGTCTGTGTGTGGCTGTGTGTGTCTGTCTGTGTCTGTGTGTCTGTCTGTGTGGTCTGTCTGTGTCTGTGTGTCTGTCTGTGTGTACCGTTCCGGCCTTCATAGGTGCTCGCTAACAGCACTTGCCCCTACAGTCTGTTAAGGCTATACGGGGGATCTTTATCTGCCTGTGTCTGTCTGTGTGTGTCTGTCTATGTGTGTCTGTGTGTCTATTCAACATCGCCTTGCCAGGCACACTGAGGAGAGGCTTGCGTAGCCCAAATGTGGTTTCAGGAAAGGGCGGTCCTGCACAGTGCCATATTTTTTGTCCGTCTGCTACAGCAGAGGTGGAGGGAATTCCAACAAGACCTACATCTCTGCTTTATTGACCTGGTCAAGGCCTATGATACCATCAGTAGGGCCTGGGCTCTGGGTCATTGTTCGTGCTTTTGCAGTCCCTGACCCTCTGCTCACGATATAAGGACCTTCGTGATGGTGAGCGGGCCCGGGTAAAACTACGTGGCTGGGAGTCAGAGCCATTCCCTTTTTTACCTTGGGGTGCAACAGAGATGTCCTCTAGCTCCCACATTATTGAACATCTATTTGACCACGTAGTTCGTGAAGCCTTCGATGGCTGTACCAGAGGAATTTCCATCTGGTACAGATACAATGGGAGGGCTGATTGATGCCCAGGTTGCGGTCAAGGGATAGCTCCCTATTGCTCAACCATGTTATGTATGCCGATGATCTAGTAACTTGCTGCTCACTAGAGGAGGATTTGGAGCGCATGCTGCTGAGACTGGAGCGTGCCACTAAGATGGTGGGGCCTTACATCAGACCCACCAAAACTAAGCACCTGCCTGGGTATTTGTACCATTGGACACTCCACCCCCACAAACTCCCATTTGTGATGGGGCAGTTGTGGAGAGAGTGGAGAGTTTCCCATACCTGGGCAGTGTGATCATGGCCGGCCTCCGGTTTAACAGCAGAGGTCTCACTCCGAATCAGTCAAGCGGCAATATCTTTTCATTGGTTGTGTAACGGTGTGGAAGCTACCTGGTCTGTTGCTCTGCACGAAGCTTCAGATCTTCTCGGCCACAATCATTCCCTCCCTTCTCTACGCTTGCGAAAAGTGGACCCCCCTAATGGAACATATTCGCCGCTTAAAAACATTAAGGCTGGCCTGCCTACGATCCATCCTGGGTTTAACCAGGCTGGATTGTGTGAGGAGCTCATAAATCCCAGAAAGATCTGGACAAAGTCCCATCGGTGAGCTCCTCCGCCAGGCAAGGCTGCGTTGGCTGGGTCATTTGAGGCTGAGTCGACCTAGGGGAGGCCCGGGACCGGTTCAGATAATCGTCACTGGTGTTGGCCGTGAGCGGGAATCGAACTCGTGTCGCCGGGTTCATAGCGCAGTGCGCTAACCGCTGCACTACCGCTCCCCACCCTCACTCACACACCCACTCACTCACTCCCCACCCACCCCTCACCCACCCACCCACCCACTCACCCACCCACCCACTCACACACCCACTCACTCATACACTCACCCACCCACCCACTCACCCATCCACTCACCCACCCCCACCCACTCACCCACTCACTGACACACTCACCCACCCACTCACCCACCCACTCACCCACTCACTGACACACTCACCCACCCACTCACTCAACCACCCACCCACTCACCCACCCACTCACCCCACCCACCCACTCACCACCCACCCACTCACCCACTCACCCACGGCGCTGTGTGGTGGAGGGACGGAGACACACGACAGGGGAGACCACTCCCCTGTCTTCCACCGCGGGTAGTTGACTACGACTCTCACGCGGACGCAGTACTCAGCGGCGCCTGCAGGCTGAGGCAGCGCGTGGCGGTAGCGACATCCCACAAAGCGCTCCTGGCAGGAGCAAGCAGATGGTCTCAGTGTGCTGCGTTACGTGGATGACACGTCGGTGGTCTGGCCACACAGCAAAGATACACTGAGCGCGTTTCTAAATCATCTCAACTCGCAAACCCATCCATCCAACACACACACATGTACATTGGCCACGTTCTATTTACGTGACAACCCTCACGAGTTGGCTGTGTCGGGTGGTCGCGGGTTTTAACGACACATCATTTATATATTTACGTGATCTAACCCAAAAACCTCTTTTGGATGATATTGGTCGCGAAGCCTGCTACGTGTTAACCTGAGTATCATCATCAACAGTAGTAGCAGCAGCAGCAGCAATAGCATCATCAGTAGTAGCAGCAGCAGCAGCAATAGCATCATCAGTAGTAGCAGCAGCAGCAATAGCATCATCAGTAGTAGCAGCAGCAGCAATAGCATCATCATCAGTAGTAGCAGCAGCAGCAATAGCATCATCATAGTAGTACATCACACCACCCACCCACTCAACCACCCACTCAACCACCCACTCAACCACCTACTCAACCGCCCACCCACTCACTCACCCACCCACCCACTCACTCACCCACCCACCCCCACCCACTCACCCACCCACCCACCCACCCCACTCACCCACCCACCCACCCACTCACCCACCCACCCACCCACTCACTCACTCACCCACCCACCCACCCACCCACCCACCCACCCTCCCACACTCACTCACTCACCCACCCACCCACTCACTCACTCACCCCACCCACTCACTCACACCCACTCCCTCACACCCACTCATTCACCCACCCACTCACCCACTGACTCACCCACTCACCCACCCACCCACTCACTCACCCACTCACACACCCACCCACCCACTCAAACACCCATCCACTCACTCACCCACCAACCCACCCACCTACCCACTCACCCACCCACCTAACCACCACCCACTCACCCACCCAACCACCACTCACCCACTCACCCACCCACCCACTCATCCACCCACTCACTCACCCACCCACTCACTCACCCACCCACCCACCCACTCACCCACCCACCCACCACTCACCCACTCACTCACCCGCTCACCCACCCACCCACTCACCCACTCACCCACCCACCCACTCACCCACTCACTCACTCACCACCCACCCCCCACTCACCCACCCACTCACTCACCACTCATTCACCCACTCACCCACCCACTCACTCACCACTCATTCACCCACCCACCCACTCACTCACCACTCACTCACCCACCCACCACTCACCCACCCACCCACTCACCCACCCACTCACTCACCACTCATTCACCCACTCTCACCGTGCTAGTGACACCCCTCCTTGTGGAGACCTCGGCTTGCAGATGGTAGTGCACGTCACTCTGCGCCATCCTCCTCCTCCACTCGCTGCTCATGGAGACCCGCACGGACAGCTCCCACGCCTTCCGCTCTCCCTCATTGTCGTCGTCGTCATCGTCGTCATAAACTCATTGTCGTCGTCATCACCGTCACCACCATCACCGCCATCATCATCATCACCGTCACCGCCATCACCGCCATCATCATCATCATCATCAGCGTCACCGC
>NW_026891940.1:0-69292 GCF_015708825.2 Lethenteron reissneri
ACCAGTCGAAATCCTTCCGAAATCCGTACGAAATCCTGTACGAAATCCAGTCCGAAATCCTGTACAAAATCGAAATCCCATACGATATCCCGTACGAAATCGAAATTTCGTACGAAATCGAAATCCCGTACGAAATCCCGTACGAATCCCGTACGAAATCCCATCCGAAATCCCGTCCGAAATCGTGTCCGAAATCCAGTCCGAAATCCCGTACGAAATCCAGTACGAAATCCCGTAAGAAATCCCGTACGAATCCCGTCCGAAATCCCGTCCGAAATCCTGTACGAAATCCCGTACGAAATCCGTACGAAATCCCATACGAAATCCCGTCCGAAATCCGTCTGAATCCCGTCCGAAATCCCATACGAAATCCCGTCCGAAATCCCGTCCGAAATCCAGTCCGAATCCCGTACGAATCCCATACAAAATCAGTTCGAAATCCAGTCCGAAATCTCATCCGAAATCCCGTCCGAAATCCCGTCCGAATCCCGTCAAAATCCTGTACGACATCCCGTACGAATCCTGTACGAATCCAGTCCAAAATCCCATCCGAAATCCCGTCCGAATCCCGTCCGAATCCGGTCCAAAATCCCGTACGACATCCCGTACGAAATCCTGTACGAAATCCCGTACGAAATCGAAATCCCGTATGAAATGAAATCCCGTACGAAATCCCGTCCGAAATCCCGTCGAAATCCCGTCCAAAATCCCGTCGAATACCATCTGAAATCCTGTCCAAAATCCCGTCCGAAATCCCGTACGAAATCCTGTACGAAATCCATACAAAACCCATACGAAATCCCGTACGAAATCGAAATCCCGTACGAAATCCCGTAGGAATCAAAATCCGTCGGAAATCCCGTCAGAAATCCCGTACGAAATAGAAATCCCTTACAAAATCCCGTACTAAATCGAAATCCCGTACGAAATCCCGTAGGAAATCGAATCCCATACGAAATCCCGTACGAAATCCCGTCTGAATCGAAATCCCGTCCGAAATCCTGTACGAAATCGAAATCCCTTACAAAATCCCGTTCGACATCCGTACGAATAGAAATCCCGTACGAAATCCCGTACGAAATCGAAATCCCGTTCGAAAACCTGTACGAAATCGAAATCCCGTACGAAATCCCGTCCGAAATCGAAATCCCGTCCGAAATCCCGTTCGAAATCCCGTACGAAATCCCGTCCGAATCCGTCCGAAATCCCGTACGAAATCCAGTACGAAAAACGTACGAAATCCCATACGAAATCCCGTCCGAAACCGTCGAAATCCCGTCCGAAATCCGTACGAATCCCGTCCGAAATCCCGTCCGAAATCCAGTCCAAAATCCCGTACGAAATCCTGTACGAAATCCATTCCGAAATCTCATCCGAAATCCCGTCCGAAATCCCGTCCGAAATCCTGTACGACATCCGTACGAAATCCCGTTCGAAAATCCCGTCCGAAATCCCGTCCGAAATCCCGTCCGAAATCCCGTCCGAAATCCCGTACGAAATCCATTACGAAATCCCGTAACGAAAATCCCGTACGAAATCCCATCTGAAATCCCGTCCGAATCGCGTCCGAAATCCAGTCCGAAATCCCTACTAAATCCAGTACGAAATCCCATAAGAAATCCCGTACGAAATCCCGTCCGAAATCCCGTCCGAATCCTGTACGAAATCCCGTACGAAATCTCGTACGAAATCCCATACGAAATCCCGTCCGAAATCCCGTCTGAAATCCCGTCCAAAATCCCGTACGAAATCCCGTCCGAATCCCGTCCGAAATCCAGTCCGAATCCCGTACGAAATCCCATACAAAATCCAGTTCGAAATCCAGTCCGAAATCTCATCCGAAATCCCGTCCGAATCCCGTCCAAAATCCCGTCCAAAATCCTGTAACGACATCCCGTACGAAATCCTGTACGAAATCCAGTCCGAAATCCCGTCCGAAATCCCGTCCAAAATCCCGTCCGAAATCCCGTCCGAAATCCCGTCCGAAATCCCGTCCAAATCCTGTAAGACATCCCGACGAAATCCTGTACGAAATCCAGTCCGAATCCCGTCCGAAATCCCGTCTGAATTCCTGTCCGAAATCCCGTCCGAAATCCCGTACGAAATCCTGTACGAAAATCCCATACAAAATCCCATACGAAATCCCGTACGAAATCGAAATCCCGTACGAAATCCCGTAGGAAATCGAAATCCCCGTCGGAAATCCCGTCAGAAATCCCGTACGAAAATAGAAATCCCTTACAAAATCCCGTACGAAATCGAAATCCCGTACGAAATTACATAGGAAATCGAAATCCCATACGAAATCCCGTCCGAAAATCCCGTCTGAAATCCCGTCCGAAATCCCGTACGAAATCCCGTCCGAAATCCCGTCCGAAATCCAGTCCAAAATCCCGTACGAAATCCCATACAAAATCCTGTACGAAATCCAGTCCGAAATCTCATCCGAAATCCTGGTCCGAAATCCCGTCCGAAATCCCGTCCAAAATCCTGTACGACATCCCGTACGAAATCCTGTACGAAATCCAGTCCGAAATCCCGTCCGAAATCCCGTCCAAAATCCTATACGAAATCCCGTACGAAATCCTGTACGAAATCCAGTCCGAAATCCCATCCGAAATCCCCGTCCGAAATCCCGTACGACATCCCGTACGAAATCCTGTACGAAATCCCGTACGAATCGAAATCCCGTATGAATCGAAAATCCCGTACGAAATCCCGTACGAAATCCCGTACGAAATCGAAATCCCGTACGAAATCCCATACGAAATCCCTTCCGAAATCGAAATCCCGTCAAAATCTAAATCACGTCCGAAATCCCGTCCCAAAAACCAGTCCGAAATCCCTTCCGAAATCCCGTACGAAATCCTGTACGAAATCCAGTCCGAAATCCTGTACAAAATCGAAATCCCATACGATATCCCGGACGAAATCGAAATTTTGTACGAAATCGAAATCCCGTACGAAATCCCGTACGAAATCCCGTACGAAATCCCATCCGAAATCCCGTCCGAAATCGCGTCCGAAATCCAGTCCGAAATCCCGTACGAAATCCAGTACGAAATCCCGTAAGAAATCCCGTACGAAATCCCGTCCGAAATCCCGTCCGAAATCCTGTACGAAATCCCGTACGAAATCCCGTACGAAATCCCATACGAAATCCCGTCCAAAATCCCGTCTGAAATCCCGTCCGAAATCCCGTACGAAATCCCGTCCGAAATCCCGTCCAAAATCCAGTCCGAAATCCTGTACGAAATCCCATACAAAATCCAGTTCGAAATCCAGTCCGAAATCCTGTACGACATCCCGTACGAAATCCTGTACGAAATCCAGTCCGAAATCCCATCCGAAATCCCGTCCGAAATCCCGTCCGAAATCCCGTCCAAAATCCTGTACGACATCCCGTACGAAATCGAAATCCCGTATGAAATCGAAATCCCGTACGCAATCCCGTACGAAATCCCGTACGAAATCGAAATCCCGTACGAAATTCCATACGAAATCCCTTCCGAAATCTAAATCCCGTCCAAAATCTAAATCACGTCCGAAATCCCGTCCAAAAACCAGTCCGAAATCCCTTCCGAAATCCCGTACGAAATCCTGTACGAAATCCAGTCCGAAATCCTGTACAAAATCGAAATCCCATACGATATCCCGTACGAAATCGAAATTCGTACGAAATCGAAATCCCGTACGAAATCCCGTACGAAATCCCGTACGAAATCCCATCCGAAATCCCGTCCGAAATCGTGTCCGAAATCCAGTCCGAAATCCCGTACGAAATCCAGTACGAAATCCCGTAAGAAATCCCGTACGAAATCCCGTCCGAAATCCCGTCCGAAATCCTGTACGAAATCCCGTACGAAATCCCGTACGAAATCCCATACGAAATCCCGTCCGAAATCCCGTCTGAAATCCCGTCCGAAATCCCATACGAAATCCCGTCCGAAATCCCGTCCGAAATCCAGTCCGAAATCCCGTACGAAATCCCATACAAAATCCAGTTCGAAATCCAGTCCGAAATCTCATCCGAAATCCCGTCCGAAATCCCGTCCGAAATCCCGTCCAAAATCCTGTACGACATCCCGTACGAAATCCTGTACGAAATCCAGTCCGAAATCCCATCCGAAATCCCGTCCGAAATCCCGTCCGAAATCCGTCCAAAATCCCGTACGACATCCCGTACGAAATCCTGTACGAAATCCCGTACGAAATCGAAATCCCGTATGAAATTGAAATCCCGTACGAAATCCCGTCCGAAATCCCGTCCGAAATCCCGTCCGAAATCCCGTCCGAAATACCATCTGAAATCCTGTCCGAAATCCCGTCCGAAATCCCGTACGAAATCCTGTACGAAATCCCATACAAAATCCCATACGAAATCCCGTACGAAATCGATATCCCGTACGAAATCCCGTAGGAAATCAAAATCCCGTCGGAAATCCCGTCAGAAATCCCGTACGAAATAGAAATCCCTTACAAAATCCCGTACTAAATCGAAATCCCGTACGAAATCCCGTAGGAAATCGAAATCCCATACGAAATCCCGTACGAAATCCCGTCTGAAATCGAAATCCCGTCCGAAATCCTGTACGAAATCGAAATCCCTTACAAAATCCCGTTCGACATCCCGTACGAAATAGAAATCCCGTACGAAATCCCGTACGAAATCGAAATCCCGTTCGAAAACCTGTACGAAATCGAAATCCCGTACGAAATCCCGTCCGAAATCGAAATCCCGTCCGAAATCCCGTTCGAAATCCCGTACGAAATCCCGTCCGAAATCCCGTCCGAAATCCCGTACGAAATCCAGTACGAAATCCCGTACGAAATCCCATACGAAATCCCGTCCGAAATCCCGTCTGAAATCCCGTCCGAAATCCCGTACGAAATCCCGTCCGAAATCCCGTCCGAAATCCAGTCCAAAATCCCGTACGAAATCCTGTACGAAATCCAGTCCGAAATCTCATCCGAAATCTCGTCCGAAATCCCGTCCGAAATCCTGTACGACATCCCGTACGAAATCCCGTTCGAAATCCCGTCCAAATCCCGTCCGAAATCCCGTCCGAAATCCCGTCCGAAATCCCGTACGAAATCCAGTACGAAATCCCGTACGAAATCCCGTACGAAATCCCATCTGAAATCCCGTCCGAAATCGCGTCCGAAATCCAGTCCGAAATCCCGTACGAAATCCAGTACGAAATCCCATAAGAAATCCCGTACGAAATCCCGTCCGAAATCCCGTCCGAAATCCTGTACGAAATCCCGTACGAAATCTCGTACGAAATCCCATACGAAATCCCGTCCGAAATCCCGTCTGAAATCCCGTCCAAAATCCCGTACGAAATCCCGTCCGAAATCCCGTCCGAAATCCAGTCCGAAATCCCGTACGAAATCCCATACAAAATCCAGTTCGAAATCCAGTCCGAAATCTCATCCGAAATCTCGTCCGAAATCCCGTCCGAAATCCCGTCCAAAATCCTGTACGACATCCCGTACGAAATCCTGTACGAAATCCAGTCCGAAATCCCATCCGAAATCCCGTCCGAAATCCCGTCCGAAATCTCGTCCAAAATCCTGTACGACATCCCGTACGAAATCCAGTCCGAAATCCCGTCCGAAATCCCGTCCAAAATCCTGTACGAAATCCCGTACGAAATCCTGTACGAAATCCAGTCCGAAATCCCATCCGAAATCCCGTCCGAAATCCCGTACGACATCCCGTACGAAATCCTGTACGAAATCCCGTACGAAATCGAAATCCCGTATGAAATCGAAATCCCGTACAAAATCCCGTACGAAATCCCGTACGAAATCGAAATCCCGTACGAAATCCCATACGAAATCCCTTCCGAAATCTAAATCCCGTCCAAAATCTAAATCACGTCCGAAATCCCGTCCAAAAACCAGTCCGAAATCCCTTCCGAAATCCCGTACGAAATCCTGTACGAAATCCAGTCCGAAATCCTGTACAAAATCGAAATCCCATACGATATCCCGGACGAAATCGAAATTTCGTACGAAATCGAAATCCCGTACGAAATCCCGTACGAAATCCCGTACAAAATCCCATCCGAAATCCCGTCCGAAATTGTGTCCGAAATCCAGTCCGAAATCCCGTACGAAATCCAGTACGAAATCCCGTAAGAAATCCCGTACGAAATCCCGTCCGAAATCCCGTCCGAAATCCTGTACGAAATCCCGTACGAAATCCCGTACGAAATCCCATACGAAATCCCGTCCGAAATCCCGTCTGAAATCCCGTCCGAAATCCCATACGAAATCCCGTCCGAAATCCCGTCCGAAATCCAGTCCGAAATCCCGTACGAAATCCCATACAAAATCCAGTTCGAAATCCAGTCCGAAATCTCATCCGAAATCCCGTCCGAAATCCCGTCCGAAATCCCGTCCAAAATCCTGTACGACATCCCGTACGAAATCCTGTACGAAATCCAGTCCGAAATCCCATCCGAAATCCCGTCCGAAATCCCGTCCGAAATCCCGTCCAAAATCCCGTACGACATCCCGTACGAAATCCTGTACGAAATCCCGTACGAAATCGAAATCCCGTATGAAATTGAAATCCCGTACGAAATCCCGTCCGAAATCCCGTCCGAAATCCCGTCCGAAATCCCATCCGAAATCCCGTCTGAAATCCTGTCCGAAATCCCGTCCGAAATCCCGTACGAAATCCTGTACGAAATCCCATACAAAATCCCATACGAAATCCTGTACGAAATCGAAATCCCGTACGAAATCCCGTAGGAAATCAAAATCCCGTCGGAAATCCCGTCAGAAATCCCGTACGAAATAGAAATCCCTTACAAAATCCCGTACTAAATCGAAATCCCGTACGAAATCCCGTAGGAAATCGAAATCCCATACGAAATCCCGTACGAAATCCCGTCTGAAATCGAAATCCCGTCCGAAATCCTGTACGAAATCGAAATCCCTTACAAAATCCCGTTCGACATCCCGTACGAAATAGAAATCCCGTACGAAATCCCGTACGAAATCGAAATCCCGTTCGAAAACCTGTACGAAATCGAAATCCCGTACGAAATCCCGTCCGAAATCGAAATCCCGTCCGAAATCCCGTTCGAAATCCCGTACGAAATCCCGTCCGAAATCCCGTCCGAAATCCCGTACGAAATCCAGTACGAAATCCCATACGAAATCCCATACGAAATCCCGTCCGAAATCCCGTCTGAAATCCCGTCCGAAATCCCGTACGAAATCCCGTCCGAAATCCCGTCCGACATCCAGTCCAAAATCCCGTACGAAATCCTGTACGAAATCCAGTCCGAAATCTCATCCGAAATCCCGTCCGAAATCCCGTCCAAAATCCTGTACGACATCTCGTACGAAATCCCGTTCGAAATCCCGTCCGAAATCCCGTCTGAAATCCCGTCCGAAATCCCGTACGAAATCCAGTACGAAATCCCGTACGGAATCCCATACGAAATCCCGTCCGAAATCTCGTCTGAAATCCCGTCCGAAATCCCGTACGAAATCCCGTCCGAAATCCCGTCCGAAATCCAGTCCAAAATCCCGTACGAAATCCTGTACGAAATCCCGTACGAAATCGAAATCCCGTATGAAATTGAAATCCCGTACGAAATCCCGTCTGAAATCCCGTCCGAAATCCAGTCCGAAATCCCGTCCGAAATCCCGTCTGAAATCCTGTCCGAAATCCCGTCCGAAATCCCGTACGAAATCCTGTACGAAATCCCATACAAAATCCCATACGAAATCCCGTACGAAATCGAAATCCCGTACGAAATCCCGTAGGAAATCGAAATCCCGTCGGAAATCCCGTCAGAAATCCCGTACGAAATAGAAATCCCTTACAAAATTCCGTACGAAATCGAAATCCCGTACGAAATTCCATAGGAAATCGAAATCCCATACGAAATCCCGTCCGAAATCCCATCTGAAATCCCGTCCGAAATCCCGTACGAAATCCCGTCCGAAATCCCGTCCGAAATCCAGTCCAAAATCCCGTACGAAATCCCATACAAAATCCTGTACGAAATCCAGTCCGAAATCTCATCCGAAATCCTGTCCGAAATCCCGTCCGAAATCCCGTCCAAAATCCTGTACGACATCCCGTACGAAATCCTGTACAAAATCCAGTCCGAAATCCCGTCCGAAATCCCGTCCAAAATCCTGTACGAAATCTCGTACGAAATCCTGTACGAAATCCAGTCCGAAATCCCATCCGAAATCTCGTACGAAATCCTGTACGAAATCCAGTCCGAAATCCCGTCCGAAATCCCGTACGACATCCCGTACGAAATCCTGTACGAAATCCCGTACGAAATCGGAATCCCGTATGAAATCGAAATCCCGTACGAAATCCCATACGAAATCCCGTACGAAATCGAAATCCCGTACGAAATCCCATACGAAATCCCTTCCGAAATCTAAATCCGGTCCAAAATCTAAATCACGTCCGAAATCCCGTCCAAAAACCAGTCCGAAATCCCTTCCGAAATCCCGTACGAAATCCAGTCCGAAATCTCATCCGAAATCTCGTCCGAAATCTCGTCCGAAATCCTGTACGACATCCCGTACGAAATCCCGTTCGAAATCCCGTCCAAAATCCCGTCCGAAATCCCGTCCGAAATCCCGTCCGAAATCCCGTCCGAAATCCCGTACGAAATCCAGTACGAAATCCCGTACGAAATCCCGTACGAAATCCCATCTGAAATCCCGTCCGAAATCGCGTCCGAAATCCAGTCCGAAATCCCGTACGAAATCCAGTACGAAATCCCATAAGAAATCCCGTACGAAATCCCGTCCGAAATCCCGTCCGAAATCCTGTACGAAATCCCGTACGAAATCTCGTACGAAATCCCATACGAAATCCCGTCCGAAATCCCGTCTGAAATCCCGTCCAAAATCCCGTACGAAATCCCGTCCGAAATCCCGTCCGAAATCCAGTCCGAAATCCCGTACGAAATCCCATACAAAATCCAGTTCGAAATCCAGTCCGAAATCTCATCCGAAATCTCGTCCGAAATCCCGTCCGAAATCCCGTCCAAAATCCTGTACGACATCCCGTACGAAATCCTGTACGAAATCCAGTCCGAAATCCCATCCGAAATCCCGTCCGAAATCCCGTCCGAAATCCCGTCCAAAATCCTGTACGACATCCCGTACGAAATCCAGTCCGAAATCCCGTCCGAAATCCCGTCCAAAATCCTGTACGAAATCCCGTACGAAATCCTGTACGAAATCCAGTCCGAAATCCCATCCTGAAATCCCGTCCGAAATCCCGTACGACATCCCGTACGAAATCCTGTACGAAATCCCGTACGAAATCGAAATCCCGTATGAAATCGAAATCCCGTACAAAATCCCGTACGAAATCCCGTACGAAATCGAAATCCCGTACGAAATCCCATACGAAATCCCTTCCGAAATCTAAATCCCATCCAAAATCTAAATCACGTCCGAAATCCCGTCCAAAAACCAGTCCGAAATCCCTTCCGAAATCCCGTACGAAATCCTGTACGAAATCCAGTCCGAAATCCTGTACAAAATCGAAATCCCATACGATATCCCGGACGAAATCGAAATTTCGTACGAAATCGAAATCCCGTACGAAATCCCGTACGAAATCCCGTACAAAATCCCATCCGAAATCCCGTCCGAAATTGTGTCCGAAATCCAGTCCGAAATCCCGTACGAAATCCAGTACGAAATCCCGTAAGAAATCCCGTACGAAATCCCGTCCGAAATCCCGTCCGAAATCCTGTACGAAATCCCGTACGAAATCCCGTACGAAATCCCATACGAAATCCCGTCCGAAATCCCGTCTGAAATCCCGTCCGAAATCCCATACGAAATCCCGTCCGAAATCCCGTCCGAAATCCAGTCCGAAATCCCGTACGAAATCCCATACAAAATCCAGTTCGAAATCCAGTCCGAAATCTCATCCGAAATCCCGTCCGAAATCCCGTCCGAAATCCCGTCCAAAATCCTGTACGACATCCCGTACGAAATCCTGTACGAAATCCAGTCCGAAATCCCATCCGAAATCCCGTCCGAAATCCCGTCCGAAATCCCGTCCAAAATCCCGTACGACATCCCGTACGAAATCCTGTACGAAATCCCGTACGAAATCGAAATCCCGTATGAAATTGAAATCCCGTACGAAATCCCGTCCGAAATCCCGTCCGAAATCCCGTCCGAAATCCCATCCGAAATCCCGTCTGAAATCCTGTCCGAAATCCCGTCCGAAATCCCGTACGAAATCCTGTACGAAATCCCATACAAAATCCCATACGAAATCCTGTACGAAATCGAAATCCCGTACGAAATCCCGTAGGAAATCAAAATCCCGTCGGAAATCCCGTCAGAAATCCCGTACGAAATAGAAATCCCTTACAAAATCCCGTACTAAATCGAAATCCCGTACGAAATCCCGTAGGAAATCGAAATCCCATACGAAATCCCGTACGAAATCCCGTCTGAAATCGAAATCCCGTCCGAAATCCTGTACGAAATCGAAATCCCTTACAAAATCCCGTTCGACATCCCGTACGAAATAGAAATCCCGTACGAAATCCCGTACGAAATCGAAATCCCGTTCGAAAACCTGTACGAAATCGAAATCCCGTACGAAATCCCGTCCGAAATCGAAATCCCGTCCGAAATCCCGTTCGAAATCCCGTACGAAATCCCGTCCGAAATCCCGTCCGAAATCCCGTACGAAATCCAGTACGAAATCCCATACGAAATCCCATACGAAATCCCGTCCGAAATCCCGTCTGAAATCCCGTCCGAAATCCCGTACGAAATCCCGTCCGAAATCCCGTCCGACATCCAGTCCAAAATCCCGTACGAAATCCTGTACGAAATCCAGTCCGAAATCTCATCCGAAATCCCGTCCGAAATCCCGTCCAAAATCCTGTACGACATCTCGTACGAAATCCCGTTCGAAATCCCGTCCGAAATCCCGTCTGAAATCCCGTCCGAAATCCCGTACGAAATCCAGTACGAAATCCCGTACGGAATCCCATACGAAATCCCGTCCGAAATCTCGTCTGAAATCCCGTCCGAAATCCCGTACGAAATCCCGTCCGAAATCCCGTCCGAAATCCAGTCCAAAATCCCGTACGAAATCCTGTACGAAATCCCGTACGAAATCGAAATCCCGTATGAAATTGAAATCCCGTACGAAATCCCGTCTGAAATCCCGTCCGAAATCCAGTCCGAAATCCCGTCCGAAATCCCGTCTGAAATCCTGTCCGAAATCCCGTCCGAAATCCCGTACGAAATCCTGTACGAAATCCCATACAAAATCCCATACGAAATCCCGTACGAAATCGAAATCCCGTACGAAATCCCGTAGGAAATCGAAATCCCGTCGGAAATCCCGTCAGAAATCCCGTACGAAATAGAAATCCCTTACAAAATTCCGTACGAAATCGAAATCCCGTACGAAATTCCATAGGAAATCGAAATCCCATACGAAATCCCGTCCGAAATCCCATCTGAAATCCCGTCCGAAATCCCGTACGAAATCCCGTCCGAAATCCCGTCCGAAATCCAGTCCAAAATCCCGTACGAAATCCCATACAAAATCCTGTACGAAATCCAGTCCGAAATCTCATCCGAAATCCTGTCCGAAATCCCGTCCGAAATCCCGTCCAAAATCCTGTACGACATCCCATACGAAATCCTGTACAAAATCCAGTCCGAAATCCCGTCCGAAATCCCGTCCAAAATCCTGTACGAAATCTCGTACGAAATCCTGTACGAAATCCAGTCCGAAATCCCATCCGAAATCTCGTACGAAATCCTGTACGAAATCCAGTCCGAAATCCCGTCCGAAATCCCGTACGACATCCCGTACGAAATCCTGTACGAAATCCCGTACGAAATCGGAATCCCGTATGAAATCGAAATCCCGTACGAAATCCCATACGAAATCCCGTACGAAATCGAAATCCCGTACGAAATCCCATACGAAATCCCTTCCGAAATCTAAATCCGGTCCAAAATCTAAATCACGTCCGAAATCCCGTCCAAAAACCAGTCCGAAATCCCTTCCGAAATCCCGTACGAAATCCTGTACGAAATCCAGTCCGAAATCCTGTACAAAATCGAAATCCCATACGATATCCCGGACGAAATCGAAATTTCGTACGAAATCGAAATCCCGTACGAAATCCCGTACGAAATCCCGTACGAAATCCCATCCGAAATCCCGTCCGAAATCGCGTCCGAAATCCAGTCCGAAATCTCGTACGAAATCCAGTACGAAATCCCGTAAGAAATCCCGTACGAAATCCCGTCCGAAATCCTGTCCGAAATCCTGTACGAAATCCCGTACGAAATCCCGTACGAAATCCCATACGAAATCCCGTCCGAAATCCCGTCTGAAATCCCGTCCGAAATCCCGTACGAAATCCCGTCCGAAATCCCGTCCGAAATCCCGTACGAAATCCCATACAAAATCCTGTACGAAATCCAGACCGAAATCCCGTACGAAATCCCGTCCGAAATCCCGTCCGAAATCCAGTCCAAAATCCCGTACGAAATCCTGTACGAAATCCAGTCCGAAATCTCATCCGAAATCCCGTCCGAAATCCCGTCCGAAATCCCGTCCAAAATCCTGTACGACATCCCGTACGAAATCCCGTTCGAAATCCCGTCCGAAATCCCGTCCGAAATCCCGTCCGAAATCCCGTACGAAATCCAGTACGAAATCCCGTACGAAATCCCGTACGAAATCCCGTCCGAAATCGCGTCCGAAATCCAGTCCGAAATCCCGTACGAAATCCAGTACGAAATCCCGTAAGAAATCCCGTACGAAATCCCGTCCGAAATCCCGTCCAAAATCCTGTACGAAATCCCGTACGAAATCCCGTACGAAATCCCATACGAAATCCCGTCCGAAATCCCGTCTGAAATCCCGTCCGAAATCCCGTACGAAATCCCGTCCGAAATCCCGTCCGAAATCCAGTCCGAAATCCCGTAC
Source organism: Lethenteron reissneri (assembly GCF_015708825.2). Lineage (NCBI taxonomy): Eukaryota > Metazoa > Chordata > Hyperoartia > Petromyzontiformes > Petromyzontidae > Lethenteron > Lethenteron reissneri. Next base: position 12,995 of record NW_026891940.1, read on the forward strand.
GAAATCCCATACAAAATCCAGTTCGAAATCCAGTCCGAAATCTCATCCGAAATCCCGTCCGAAATCCCGTCCGAAATCCCGTCCAAAATCCTGTACGACATCCCGTACGAAATCCTGTACGAAATCCAGTCCGAAATCCCATCCGAAATCCCGTCCGAAATCCCGTCCGAAATCCCGTCCAAAATCCTGTACGACATCCCGTACGAAATCCTGTACGAAATCCAGTCTGAAATCCCGTCCGAAATCCCGTCCAAAATCCTGTACGAAATCCCGTACGAAATCCTGTACGAAATCCAGTCCGAAATCCCATCCGAAATCCCGTCCGAAATCCCGTACGACATCCCGTACGAAATCCTGTACGAAATCCCGTACGAAATCGAAATCCCGTATGAAATCGAAATCCCGTACGAAATCCCGTACGAAATCCCGTACGAAATCGAAATCCCGTACGAAATCCCATACGAAATCCCTTCCGAAATCTAAATCCCGTCCAAAATCTAAATCACGTCCGAAATCCCGTCCAAAAACCAGTCCGAAATCCCTTCCGAAATCCCGTACAAAATCCTGTACGAAATTCAGTCCGAAATCCTGTACAAAATCGAAATCCCATACGATATCCCGGACGAAATCGAAATTTCGTACGAAATCGAAATCCCGTACGAAATCCCGTACGAAATCCCGTACGAAATCCCATCCGAAATCCCGTCCGAAATCGTGTCCGAAATCCAGTCCGAAATCCCGTACGAAATCCAGTACGAAATCCCGTAAGAAATCCCGTACGAAATCCCGTCCGAAATCCCGTCCGAAATCCTGTACGAAATCCCGTACGAAATCCCGTACAAAATCCCATACGAAATCCCGTCCGAAATCCCGTCTGAAATCCTGTCCGAAATCCCATACGAAATCCCATACGAAATCCCGTCCGAAATCCCGTCCGAAATCCAGTCCGAAATCCCGTACGAAATCCCATACAAAATCCAGTTCGAAATCCAGTCCGAAATCTCATCCGAAATCCCGTCCGAAATCCCGTTCGAAATCCCGTCCAAAATCCTGTACGACATCCCGTACGAAATCCTGTACGAAATCCAGTCCGAAATCCCATCCGAAATCCCGTCCGAAATCCCGTCCGAAATCCCGTCCAAAATCCCGTACGACATCCCGTACGAAATCCTGTACGAAATCCCGTACGAAATCGAAATCCCGTATGAAATTGAAATCCCGTACGAAATCCCGTCCGAAATCCCGTCCGAAATCCTGTCCGAAATCCCGTCCGAAAACCCGTCTGAAATCCTGTCCGAAATCCCGTCCGAAATCCCGTACGAAATCCTGTACGAAATCCCATACAAAATCCCATACGAAATCCCGTACGAAATCGAAATCCCGTACGAAATCCCGTAGGAAATCAAAATCCCGTCGGAAATCCCGTCAGAAATCCCGTACGAAATAGAAATCCCTTACAAAATCCCGTACTAAATCGAAATCCCGTACGAAATCCCGTAGGAAATTGAAATCCCATACGAAATCCCGTACGAAATCCCGTCTGAAATCGAAATCCCGTCCGAAATCCTGTACGAAATCGAAATCCCTTACAAAATCCCGTTCGACATCCCGTACGAAATCGAAATCCCGTACGAAATCCCGTACGAAATCGAAATCCCGTTCGAAAACCTGTACGAAATCGAAATCCCGTACGAAATCCCGTCCGAAATCGAAATCCCGTCCGAAATCCCGTTCGAAATCCCGTCCGAAATCCCGTCCGAAATCCCGTCCGAAATCCCGTACGAAATCCAGTACGAAATCCCGTACGAAATCCCATACGAAATCCCGTCCGAAATCCCGTCTGAAATCCCGTCCGAAATCCCGTACGAAATCCCGTCCGAAATCCCTGTCCGAAATCCAGTCCAAAATCCCGTACGAAATCCTGTACGAAATCCAGTCCGAAATCTCATCCAAAATCCCGTCCGAAATCCCGTCCAAAATCCTGTACGACATCCCGTACGAAATCCCGTTCGAAATCCCATCCGAAATCCCGTCCGAAATCCCGTCCGAAATCCCGTACGAAATCCAGTACGAAATCCCGTACGAAATCCCATACGAAATCCCGTCCGAAATCCCGTCTGAAATCCCGTCCGAAATCCCGTACGAAATCACGTCCGAAATCCCGTCCGAAATCCAGTCCAAAATTTCGTACGAAATCCCATACAAAATCCTGTACGAAATCCAGTACGAAATCTCATCCGAAATCCCGTCCGAAATCCCGTCCGAAATCCCATCCAAAATCCTGTACGACATCCCGTACGAAATCCTGTACGAAATCCAGTCCGAAATCCCGTCCGAAATCCTGTCCAAAATCCTGTACGAAATCCCGTACGAAATCCTGTACGAAATCCAGTCCGAAATCCCATCCGAAATCCCGTCCGAAATCCCGTACGACATCCCGTACGAAATCCTGTACGAAATCCCGTACGAAATCGAAATCCCGTATGAAATCGAAATCCCGTACGAAATCCCGTATGAAATCCCGTACGAAATCCCATACGAAATCCCTTCCGAAATCTAAATCCCGTCCAAAATCTAAATCACGTCCGAAATCCCGTCCAAAAACCAGTCCGAAATCCCTTCCGAAATCCCGTACGAAATCCTGTACGAAATCCAGTCCGAAATCCCGTACAAAATCGTAATCCCGTACGAAATCCCGTACGAAATCGAAATCCCGTATGAAATCGAAATCCCGTTTGAAATCCCGTACGAAATCCCGTATGAAATCGAAATCCCGTACGAAATCGCATACGAAATCCCTTCTGAAATCTAAATCCCGTCCGATATCTAAATCCCGTCCGAAATCCCGTCCAAAAACCAGTCCGAAATCCCTTCCGAAATCCCGTACGAAATCCTGTACGAAATCCAGTCCGAAATCCTGTACAAAATCGAAATCCCGTACGATATCCCGGACGAAATCGAAATTTCGTACGAAATCGAAATCCCGTACGAAATCCCGTACGAAATCCCGTACGAAATCCCATCCGAAATCCCGTCCGAAATCGCGTCCGAAATCCAGTCCGAAATCCCGTACGAAATCCAGTACGAAATCCCGTAAGAAATCCCGTACGAAATCCTGTCCGAAATCCCTTCCGAAATCCTGTACGAAATCCCGTACGAAATCCCGTACGAAATCCCATACGAAATCCCGTCCGAAATCCCGTCTGAAATCCCGTCCGAAATCCCATACAAAATCCAGTTCGAAATCCAGTCCGAAATCTCATCCGAAATCCCGTCCGAAATCCCGTCCGAAATCCCGTCCAAAATCCTGTACGACATCCCGTACGAAATCCTGTACGAAATCCAGTCCGAAATCCCATCCGAAATCCCGTCCGAAATCCCGTCCGAAATCCCGTCCAAAATCCTGTACGACATCCCGTACGAAATCCTGTACGAAATCCAGTCTGAAATCCCGTCCGAAATCCCGTCCAAAATCCTGTACGAAATCCCGTACGAAATCCTGTACGAAATCCAGTCAGAAATCCCATCCGAAATCCCGTCCGAAATCCCGTACGACATCCCGTACGAAATCCTGTACGAAATCCCGTACGAAATCGAAATCCCGTATGAAATCGAAATCCCGTACGAAATCCCGTACGAAATCCCGTACGAAATCGAAATCCCGTACGAAATCCCATACGAAATCCCTTCCGAAATCTAAATCCCGTCCAAAATCTAAATCACGTCCGAAATCCCGTCCAAAAACCAGTCCGAAATCCCTTCCGAAATCCCGTACAAAATCCTGTACGAAATTCAGTCCGAAATCCTGTACAAAATCGAAATCCCATACGATATCCTGGACGAAATCGAAATTTCGTACGAAATCGAAATCCCGTACGAAATCCCGTACGAAATCCCGTACGAAATCCCATCCGAAATCCCGTCCGAAATCGTGTCCGAAATCCAGTCCGAAATCCCGTACGAAATCCAGTACGAAATCCCGTAAGAAATCCCGTACGAAATCCCGTCCGAAATCCCGTCCGAAATCCTGTACGAAATCCCGTACGAAATCCCGTACAAAATCCCATACGAAATCCCGTCCGAAATCCCGTCTGAAATCCTGTCCGAAATCCCATACGAAATCCCGTCCGAAATCCCGTCCGAAATCCAGTCCGAAATCCCGTACGAAATCCCATACAAAATCCAGTTCGAAATCCAGTCCGAAATCTCATCCGAAATCCCGTCCGAAATCCCGTTCGAAATCCCGTCCAAAATCCTGTACGACATCCCGTACGAAATCCTGTACGAAATCCAGTCCGAAATCCCATCCGAAATCCCGTCCGAAATCCCGTCCGAAATCCCGTCCAAAATCCCGTACGACATCCCGTACGAAATCCTGTACGAAATCCCGTACGAAATCGAAATCCCGTATGAAATTGAAATCCCGTACGAAATCCCGTCCGAAATCCCGTCCGAAATCCTGTCCGAAATCCCGTCCGAAAACCCGTCTGAAATCCTGTCCGAAATCCCGTCCGAAATCCCGTACGAAATCCTGTACGAAATCCCATACAAAATCCCATACGAAATCCCGTAGGAAATCAAAATCCCGTCGGAAATCCCGTCAGAAATCCCGTACGAAATAGAAATCCCTTACAAAATCCCGTACTAAATCGAAATCCCGTACGAAATCCCGTAGGAAATTGAAATCCCATACGAAATCCCGTACGAAATCCCGTCTGAAATCGAAATCCCGTCCGAAATCCTGTACGAAATCGAAATCCCTTACAAAATCCCGTTCGACATCCCGTACGAAATCGAAATCCCGTACGAAATCCCGTACGAAATCGAAATCCCGTTCGAAAACCTGTACGAAATCGAAATCCCGTACGAAATCCCGTCCGAAATCGAAATCCCGTCCGAAATCCCGTTCGAAATCCCGTACGAAATCCCGTCCGAAATCCCGTCCGAAATCCCGTACGAAATCCAGTACGAAATCCCGTACGAAATCCCATACGAAATCCCGTCCGAAATCCCGTCTGAAATCCCGTCCGAAATCCCGTACGAAATCCCGTCCGAAATCCCGTCCGAAATCCAGTCCAAAATCCCGTACGAAATCCTGTACGAAATCCAGTCCGAAATCTCATCCAAAATCCCGTCCGAAATCCCGTCCAAAATCCTGTACGACATCCCGTACGAAATCCCGTTCGAAATCCCATCCGAAATCCCGTCCGAAATCCCGTCCGAAATCCCGTACGAAATCCAGTACGAAATCCCGTACGAAATCCCATACGAAATCCCGTCCGAAATCCCGTCTGAAATCCCGTCCGAAATCCCGTACGAAATCCCGTCCGAAATCCCGTCCGAAATCCAGTCCAAAATTTCGTACGAAATCCCATACAAAATCCTGTACGAAATCCAGTCCGAAATCTCATCCGAAATCCCGTCCGAAATCCCGTCCGAAATCCCATCCAAAATCCTGTACGACATCCCGTACGAAATCCTGTACGAAATCCAGTCCGAAATCCCGTCCGAAATCCTGTCCAAAATCCTGTACGAAATCCCGTACGAAATCCTGTACGAAATCCAGTCCGAAATCCCATCCGAAATCCCGTCCGAAATCCCGTACGACATCCCGTACGAAATCCTGTACGAAATCCCGTACGAAATCGAAATCCCGTATGAAATCGAAATCCCGTACGAAATCCCGTACGAAATCCCGTACGAAATCGAAATCCCGTACGAAATCCCATACGAAATCCCTTCCGAAATCTAAATCCCGTCCAAAATCTAAATCACGTCCGAAATCCCGTCCAAAAACCAGTCCGAAATCCCTTCCGAAATCCCGTACGAAATCCTGTACGAAATCCAGTCCGAAATCCCGTACAAAATCGTAATCCCGTACGAAATCCCGTACGAAATCGAAATCCCGTTTGAAATCGAAATCCCGTTTGAAATCCCGTACGAAATCCCGTATGAAATCGAAATCCCGTACGAAATCGCATACGAAATCCCTTCTGAAATCTAAATCCCGTCCGATATCTAAATCCCGTCCGAAATCCCGTCCAAAAACCAGTCCGAAATCCCTTCCGAAATCCCGTACGAAATCCTGTACGAAATCCAGTCCGAAATCCTGTACAAAATCGAAATCCCGTACGATATCCCGGACGAAATCAAAATTTCGTACGAAATCGAAATCCCGTACGAAATCCCGTACGAAATCCCGTACGAAATCCCATCCGAAATCCCGTCCGAAATCGCGTCCGAAATCCAGTCCGAAATCCCGTACGAAATCCAGTACGAAATCCCGTAAGAAATCCCGTACGAAATCCTGTCCGAAATCCCTTCCGAAATCCTGTACGAAATCCCGTACGAAATCCCGTACGAAATCCCATACGAAATCCCGTCCGAAATCCCGTCTGAAATCCCGTCCGAAATCCCGTACGAAATCCCGTCCGAAATCCCGTCCGAAATCCAGTCCGAAATCCCGTACGAAATCCCATACAAAATCCTGTACGAAATCCAGTCCGAAATCTCATCCGAAATCCCGTCCGAAATCCCGTCCGAAATCCCGTCCAAAATCCTGTACGACATCCCGTACGAAATCCTGTACGAAATCCAGTCCAAAATCCCATCCGAAATCCCGTCCGAAAACCCGTTCGAAATCCCGTCCGAAATCCCGTCCAAAATCCCGTACGACATCCCGTACGAAATCCTGTACGAAATCCCGACGAAATCGAAATCCCGTATGAAATTGAAATCCCGTACGAAATCCCGTCCGAAATCCCGTCCGAAATCCAGTCCAAAATCCCGTCCGAAATCCCGTCTGAAATCCTGTCCGAAATCCCGTCCGAAATCCCGTACAAAATCCTGTACGAAATCCCATACAAAATCCCATACGAAATCCCGTACGAAATCGAAATCCCGTACGAAATCCCGTAGGAAATCGAAATCCCGTCGGAAATCCCGTCAGAAATCCCGTACGAAATAGAAATCCCTTACAAAATCAAGTACGAAATCGAAATCCCGTACGAAATTCCATAGGAAATCGAAATCCCATACGAAATCCCGTACGAAATCCCGTCTGAAATCGAAATCCCGTCCGAAATCCTGTACGAAATCGAAATCCCGTACGAAATCCCGTACGAAATCGAAATCCCGTTCGAAATCCCGTACGAAATCGAAATCCCATACGAAATCCCGTCCGAAATCGAAATTCCGTCCGAAATCCCGTTCGAAATCCCGTCCGAAATCCCGTCCGAAATCCTGTCCGAAATCCCGTACGAAATCCAGTACGAAATCCTGTCCGAAATCCCGTCTGAAATCCCGTCCGAAATCCCGTACGAAATCCCGTCCGAAATCCCGTCCGAAATCCAGTCCAAAATCCCGTACGAAATCCCATACAAAATCCTGTACGAAATCCAGTCCGAAATCTCATCCGAAATCCTGTCCGAAATCCCGTCCGAAATCCCGTCCAAAATCCTGTACGACATCCCGTACGAAATCCTGTACGAAATCCAGTCCGAAATCCCGTCCGAAATCCCGTCCAAAATCCTGTACGAAATCTTGTACGAAATCCTGTACGAAATCCAGTCCGAAATCCCATCCGAAATCTCGTACGAAATCCTGTACGAAATCCAGTCCGAAATCCTGTCCGAAATCCCGTACGACATCCCGTACGAAATCCTGTACGAAATCCCGTACGAAATCGAAATCCCGTATGAAATCGAAATCCCGTACGAAATCCCATACGAAATCCCGTACGAAATCGAAATCCCGTACGAAATCCCATACGAAATCCCTTCCGAAATCTTAATCCCGTCCAAAATCTAAATCACGTCCGAAATCCCGTCCAAAAACCAGTCCGAAATCCCTTCCGAAATCCCGTACGAAATCCTGTACGAAATCCAGTCCGAAATCCTGTACAAAATCGAAATCCCATACGATATCCCGGACGAAATCGAAATTTCGTACGAAATCGAAATCCCGTACGAAATCCCGTACGAAATCCCGTACGAAATCCCATCCGAAATCCCGTCCGAAATCGCGTCCGAAATCCAGTCCGAAATCTCGTACGAAATCCAGTACGAAATCCCGTAAGAAATCCCGTACGAAATCCCGTCCGAAATCCCGTCCGAAATCCTGTACGAAATCCCGTACGAAATCCCGTACGAAATCCCATACGAAATCCCGTCCGAAATCCCGTCTGAAATCACGTCCGAAATCCCGTACGAAATCCCGTCCGAAATCCCGTCCGAAATCCCGGACGAAATCCCATACAAAATCCTGTACGAAATCCAGTCCGAAATCCCGTACGAAATCCCATCCGAAATCCCGTCCGAAATCCCGTCCGAAATCCAGTCCAAAATCCCGTACGAAATCCCGTCCGAAATCCCGTCCAAAATCCTGTACGACATCCCGTACGAAATCCTGTACGAAATCCAGTCCAAAATCCCATCCGAAATCCCGTCGGAAAACCCGTTCGAAATCCCGTCCGAAATCCCGTCCAAAATCCCGTACGACATCCCGTACGAAATCCTGTACGAAATCCCGACGAAATCGAAATCCCGTATGAAATTGAAATCCCGTACGAAATCCCGTCCGAAATCCCGTCCGAAATCCAGTCCAAAATCCCGTCCGAAATCCCGTCTGAAATCCTGTCCGAAATCCCGTCCGAAATCCCGTACAAAATCCTGTACGAAATCCCATACAAAATCCCATACGAAATCCCGTACGAAATCGAAATCCCGTACGAAATCCCGTAGGAAATCGAAATCCCGTCGGAAATCCCGTCAGAAATCCCGTACGAAATAGAAATCCCTTACAAAATCAAGTACGAAATCGAAATCCCGTACGAAATTCCATAGGAAATCGAAATCCCATACGAAATCCCGTACGAAATCCCGTCTGAAATCGAAATCCCGTCCGAAATCCTGTACGAAATCGAAATCCCGTACGAAATCCCGTACGAAATCGAAATCCCGTTCGAAATCCCGTACGAAATCGAAATCCCATACGAAATCCCGTCCGAAATCGAAATTCCGTCCGAAATCCCGTTCGAAATCCCGTCCGAAATCCCGTCCGAAATCCTGTCCGAAATCCCGTACGAAATCCAGTACGAAATCCTGTCCGAAATCCCGTCTGAAATCCCGTCCGAAATCCCGTACGAAATCCCGTCCGAAATCCCGTCCGAAATCCAGTCCAAAATCCCGTACGAAATCCCATACAAAATCCTGTACGAAATCCAGTCCGAAATCTCATCCGAAATCCTGTCCGAAATCCCGTCCGAAATCCCGTCCAAAATCCTGTACGACATCCCGTACGAAATCCTGTACGAAATCCAGTCCGAAATCCCGTCCGAAATCCCGTCCAAAATCCTGTACGAAATCTTGTACGAAATCCTGTACGAAATCCAGTCCGAAATCCCATCCGAAATCTCGTACGAAATCCTGTACGAAATCCAGTCCGAAATCCTGTCCGAAATCCCGTACGACATCCCGTACGAAATCCTGTACGAAATCCCGTACGAAATCGAAATCCCGTATGAAATCGAAATCCCGTACGAAATCCCATACGAAATCCCGTACGAAATCGAAATCCCGTACGAAATCCCATACGAAATCCCTTCCGAAATCTTAATCCCGTCCAAAATCTAAATCACGTCCGAAATCCCGTCCAAAAACCAGTCCGAAATCCCTTCCGAAATCCCGTACGAAATCCTGTACGAAATCCAGTCCGAAATCCTGTACAAAATCGAAATCCCATACGATATCCCGGACGAAATCGAAATTTCGTACGAAATCGAAATCCCGTACGAAATCCCGTACGAAATCCCGTACGAAATCCCATCCGAAATCCCGTCCGAAATCGCGTCCGAAATCCAGTCCGAAATCTCGTACGAAATCCAGTACGAAATCCCGTAAGAAATCCCGTACGAAATCCCGTCCGAAATCCCGTCCGAAATCCTGTACGAAATCCCGTACGAAATCCCGTACGAAATCCCATACGAAATCCCGTCCGAAATCCCGTCTGAAATCACGTCCGAAATCCCGTACGAAATCCCGTCCGAAATCCCGTCCGAAATCCCGGACGAAATCCCATACAAAATCCTGTACGAAATCCAGTCCGAAATCCCGTACGAAATCCCATCCGAAATCCCGTCCGAAATCCCGTCCGAAATCCAGTCCAAAATCCCGTACGAAATCCTGTACGAAATCCAGTCCGAAATCTCATCCGAAATCCCGTCCGAAATCCCGTCCGAAATCCCGTCCAAAATCCTGTACGACATCCCGTACGAAATCCCGTTCGAAATCCCGTCCGAAATCCCGTCCGAAATCCCGTCCGAAATCCCGTACGAAATCCAGTACGAAATCCCGTACGAAATCCCGTACGAAATCCCGTCCGAAATCGCGTCCGAAATCCAGTCCGAAATCCCGTACGAAATCCAGTACGAAATCCCGTAAGAAATCCCGTACAAAATCCCGTCCGAAATCCCGTCCAAAATCCTGTACGAAATCCCGTACGAAATCCCGTACGAAATCCCATACGAAATCCCGTCCGAAATCACGTCCGAAATCCAGTCCGAAATCTCGTACGAAATCCAGTACGAAATCCCGTAAGAAATCCCGTACGAAATCCCATCCGAAATCCCGTCCGAAATCCTGTACGAAATCCCGTACGAAATCCCGTACGAAATCCCGTCCGAAATCCCGTCTGAAATCCCGTCCGAAATCCCGTACGAAATCCCGTCCGAAATCCCGTCCGAAATCCCGGACGAAATCCCATACAAAATCCTGTACGAAATCCAGTCTGAAATCCCGTACGAAATCCCGTCCGAAATCCCGTCCGAAATCCCGTCCGAAATCCAGTCCAAAATCCCGTACGAAATCCTGTACGAAATCCAGTCCGAAATCTCATCCGAAATCCCGTCCGAAATCCCGTCCGAAATCCCGTCCAAAATCCTGTACGACATCCCGTACGAAATCCCGTTCGAAATCCCGTCCGAAATCCCGTCCGAAATCCCGTCCGAAATCCCGTACGAAATCCAGTACGAAATCCCGTACGAAATCCCGTACGAAATCCCGTCCGAAATCGCGTCCGAAATCCAGTCCGAAATCCCGTACGAAATCCAGTACGAAATCCCGTAAGAAATCCCGTACGAAATCCCGTCCGAAATCCCGTCCAAAATCCTGTACGAAATCCCGTACGAAATCCCGTACGAAATCCCATACGAAATCCCGTCCGAAATCCCGTCTGAAATCCCGTCCGAAATCCCGTACGAAATCCCGTCCGAAATCCCGTCCGAAATCCAGTCCGAAATCCCGTACGAAATCCCATACAAAATCCAGTTCGAAATCCAGTCCGAAATCTCATCCGAAATCCCGTCCGAAATCCCGTCCGAAATCCCATCCAAAATCCTGTACGACATCCCGTACGAAATCCTGTACGAAATCCAGTCCGAAATCCCATCCGAAATCCCGTCCGAAATCCCGTCCGAAATCCCGTCCAAAATCCTGTACGACATCCCGTACGAAATCCTGTACGAAATCCAGTCTGAAATCCCGTCCGAAATCCCGTCCAAAATCCTGTACGAAATCCCGTACGAAATCCTGTACGAAATCCAGTCCGAAATCCCATCCGAAATCCCGTCCGAAATCCCGTACGACATCCCGTACGAAATCTTGTACGAAATCCCGTACGAAATCGAAATCCCGTATGAAATCGAAATCCCATACGAAATCCCGTACGAAATCCCGTACGAAATCGAAATCCCGTACGAAATCCCATACGAAATCCCTTCCGAAATCTAAATCCCGTCCAAAATCTAAATCACGTCCGAAATCCCGTCCAAAAACCAGTCCGAAATCCCTTCCGAAATCCCGTACAAAATCCTGTACGAAATTCAGTCCGAAATCCTGTACAAAATCGAAATCCCATACGATATCCCGGACGAAATCGAAATTTCGTACGAAATCGAAATCCCGTACGAAATCCCGTACGAAATCCCGTACGAAATCCCATCCGAAATCCCGTCCGAAATCGTGTCCGAAATCCAGTCCGAAATCCCGTACGAAATCCAGTACGAAATCCCGTAAGAAATCCCGTACGAAATCCCGTCCGAAATCCCGTCCGAAATCCTGTACGAAATCCCGTACGAAATCCCGTACGAAATCCCATACGAAATCCCGTCCGAAATCCCGTCTGAAATCCTGTCCGAAATCCCATACGAAATCCCGTCCGAAATCTCGTCCGAAATCCAGTCCGAAATCCCGTACGAAATCCCATACAAAATCCAGTTCGAAATCCAGTCCGAAATCTCATCCGAAATCTCGTCCGAAATCCCGTTCGAAATCCCGTCCAAAATCCTGTACGACATCCCGTACGAAATCCTGTACGAAATCCCGTACGAAATCGAAATCCCGTATGAAATTGAAATCCCGTACGAAATCCCGTCCGAAATCCCGTCCGAAATCCTGTCCGAAATCCCGTCCGAAAACCCGTCTGAAATCCTGTCCGAAATCCCGTCCGAAATCCCGTACGAAATCCTGTACGAAATCCCATACAAAATCCCATACGAAATCCCGTACGAAATCGAAATCCCGTACGAAATCCCGTAGGAAATCAAAATCCCGTCGGAAATCCCGTCAGAAATCCCGTACGAAATAGAAATCCCTTACAAAATCCCGTACTAAATCGAAATCCCGTACGAAATCCCGTAGGAAATTGAAATCCCATACGAAATCCCGTACGAAATCCCGTCTGAAATCGAAATCCCGTCCGAAATCCTGTACGAAATCGAAATCCCTTACAAAATCCCGTTCGACATCCCGTACGAAATCGAAATCCCGTACGAAATCCCGTACGAAATCGAAATCCCGTTCGAAAACCTGTACGAAATCGAAATCCCGTACGAAATCCCGTCCGAAATCGAAATCCCGTCCGAAATCCCGTTCGAAATCCCGTCCGAAATCCCGTCCGAAATCCTGTCCGAAATCCCGTCCGAAAACCCGTCTGAAATCCTGTCCGAAATCCCGTCCGAAATCCCGTACGAAATCCTGTACGAAATCCCATACAAAATCCCATACGAAATCCCGTACGAAATCGAAATCCCGTACGAAATCCCGTAGGAAATCAAAATCCCGTCGGAAATCCCGTCAGAAATCCCGTACGAAATAGAAATCCCTTACAAAATCCCGTACTAAATCGAAATCCCGTACGAAATCCCGTAGGAAATTGAAATCCCATACGAAATCCCGTACGAAATCCCGTCTGAAATCGAAATCCCGTCCGAAATCCTGTACGAAATCGAAATCCCTTACAAAATCCCGTTCGACATCCCGTACGAAATCGAAATCCCGTACGAAATCCCGTACGAAATCGAAATCCCGTTCGAAAACCTGTACGAAATCGAAATCCCGTACGAAATCCCGTCCGAAATCGAAATCCCGTCCGAAATCCCGTTCGAAATCCCGTACGAAATCCCGTCCGAAATCCCGTCCGAAATCCCGTACGAAATCCAGTACGAAATCCCGTACGAAATCCCATACGAAATCCCGTCCGAAATCCCGTCTGAAATCCCGTCCGAAATCCCGTACGAAATCCCGTCCGAAATCCCGTCCGAAATCCAGTCCAAAATCCCGTACGAAATCCTGTACGAAATCCAGTCCGAAATCTCATCCAAAATCCCGTCCGAAATCCCGTCCAAAATCCTGTACGACATCCCGTACGAAATCCCGTTCGAAATCCCGTCCGAAATCCCGTCCGAAATCCCGTCCGAAATCCCGTACGAAATCCCGTCCGAAATCCCGTCCGAAATCCCGGACGAAATCCCATACAAAATCCTGTACGAAATCCAGTCCGAAATCCCGTACGAAATCCCGTCCGAAATCCCGTCCGAAATCCCGTCCGAAATCCAGTCCAAAATCCCGTACGAAATCCTGTACGAAATCCAGTCCGAAATCTCATCCGAAATCCCGTCCGAAATCCCGTCCGAAATCCCGTCCAAAATCCTGTACGACATCCCGTACGAAATCCCGTTCGAAATCCCGTCCGAAATCCCGTCCGAAATCCCGTCCGAAATCCCGTACGAAATCCAGTACGAAATCCCGTACGAAATCCCGTACGAAATCCCGTCCGAAATCGCGTCCGAAATCCAGTCCGAAATCCCGTACGAAATCCAGTACGAAATCCCGTAAGAAATCCCGTACGAAATCCCGTCCGAAATCCCGTCCAAAATCCTGTACGAAATCCCGTACGAAATCCCGTACGAAATCCCATACGAAATCCCGTCCGAAATCCCGTCTGAAATCCCGTCCGAAATCCCGTACGAAATCCCGTCCGAAATCCCGTCCGAAATCCAGTCCGAAATCCCGTACGAAATCCCATACAAAATCCAGTTCGAAATCCAGTCCGAAATCTCATCCGAAATCCCGTCCGAAATCCCGTCCGAAATCCCGTCCAAAATCCTGTACGACATCCCGTACGAAATCCTGTACGAAATCCAGTCCGAAATCCCATCCGAAATCCCGTCCGAAATCCCGTCCGAAATCCCGTCCAAAATCCTGTACGACATCCCGTACGAAATCCTGTACGAAATCCAGTCTGAAATCCCGTCCGAAATCCCGTCCAAAATCCTGTACGAAATCCCGTACGAAATCCTGTACGAAATCCAGTCCGAAATCCCATCCGAAATCCCGTCCGAAATCCCGTACGACATCCCGTACGAAATCTTGTACGAAATCCCGTACAAAATCGAAATCCCGTATGAAATCGAAATCCCATACGAAATCCCGTACGAAATCCCGTACGAAATCGAAATCCCGTACGAAATCCCATACGAAATCCCTTCCGAAATCTAAATCCCGTCCAAAATCTAAATCACGTCCGAAATCCCGTCCAAAAACCAGTCCGAAATCCCTTCCGAAATCCCGTACAAAATCCTGTACGAAATTCAGTCCGAAATCCTGTACAAAATCGAAATCCCATACGATATCCCGGACGAAATCGAAATTTCGTACGAAATCGAAATCCCGTACGAAATCCCGTACGAAATCCCGTACGAAATCCCATCCGAAATCCCGTCCGAAATCGTGTCCGAAATCCAGTCCGAAATCCCGTACGAAATCCAGTCCGAAATCCCGTAAGAAATCCCGTACGAAATCCCGTCCGAAATCCCGTCCGAAATCCTGTACGAAATCCCGTACGAAATCCCGTACGAAATCCCATACGAAATCCCGTCCGAAATCCCGTCTGAAATCCTGTCCGAAATCCCATACGAAATCCCGTCCGAAATCTCGTCCGAAATCCAGTCCGAAATCCCGTACGAAATCTCATACAAAATCCAGTTCGAAATCCAGTCCGAAATCTCATCCGAAATCTCGTCCGAAATCCCGTTCGAAATCCCGTCCAAAATCCTGTACGACATCCCGTACGAAATCCTGTACGAAATCCCGTACGAAATCGAAATCCCGTATGAAATTGAAATCCCGTACGAAATCCCGTCCGAAATCCCGTCCGAAATCCTGTCCGAAATCCCGTCCGAAAACCCGTCTGAAATCCTGTCCGAAATCCCGTCCGAAATCCCGTACGAAATCCTGTACGAAATCCCATACAAAATCCCATACGAAATCCCGTACGAAATCGAAATCCCGTACGAAATCCCGTAGGAAATCAAAATCCCGTCGGAAATCCCGTCAGAAATCCCGTACGAAATAGAAATCCCTTACAAAATCCCGTACTAAATCGAAATCCCGTACGAAATCCCGTAGGAAATTGAAATCCCATACGAAATCCCGTACGAAATCCCGTCTGAAATCGAAATCCCGTCCGAAATCCTGTACGAAATCGAAATCCCTTACAAAATCCCGTTCGACATCCCGTACGAAATCGAAATCCCGTACGAAATCCCGTACGAAATCGAAATCCCTTTCGAAAACCTGTACGAAATCGAAATCCCGTACGAAATCCCGTCCGAAATCGAAATCCCGTCCGAAATCCCGTTCGAAATCCCGTACAAAATCCCGTCCGAAATCCCGTCCGAAATCCCGTACGAAATCCAGTACGAAATCCCGTACGAAATCCCATACGAAATCCCGTCCGAAATCCCGTCTGAAATCCCGTCCGAAATCCCGTACGAAATCCCGTCCGAAATCCCGTCCGAAATCCAGTCCAAAATCCCGTACGAAATCCTGTACGAAATCCAGTCCGAAATCTCATCCAAAATCCCGTCCGAAATCCCGTCCAAAATCCTGTACGACATCCCGTACGAAATCCCGTTCGAAATCCCGTCCGAAATCCCGTCCGAAATCCCGTACGAAATCCAGTACGAAATCCCGTACGAAATCCCATACGAAATCCTGTCCGAAATCCCGTCTGAAATCCCGTCCGAAATCCCGTACGAAATCCCGTCCGAAATCCCGTCCGAAATCCAGTCCAAAATTTCGTACGAAATCCCATACAAAATCCTGTACAAAATCCAGTCCGAAATCTCATCCGAAATCCCGTCCGAAATCCCGTCCGAAATCCCATCCAAAATCCTGTACGACATCCCGTACGAAATCCTGTACGAAATCCAGTCCGAAATCCCGTCCGAAATCCTGTCCAAAATCCTGTACGAAATCCCGTACGAAATCCCGTACGAAATCCAGTCCGAAATCCCATCCGAAATCCCGTCCGAAATCCCGTACGACATCCCGTACGAAATCCTGTACGAAATCCCGTACGAAATCGAAATCCCGTATGAAATCGAAATCCCGTACGAAATCCCGTACGAAATCCCGTACGAAATCGAAATCCCGTACGAAATCCCATACGAAATCCCTTCCGAAATCTAAATCCCGTCCAAAATCTAAATCACGTCCGAAATCCCGTCCAAAAACCAGTCCGAAATCCCTTCCGAAATCCCGTACGAAATCCTGTACGAAATCCAGTCCGAAATCCCGTACAAAATCGTAATCCCGTACGAAATCCCGTACGAAATCGAAATCCCGTATGAAATCGAAATCCCGTTTGAAATCCCGTACGAAATCCCGTATGAAATCGAAATCCCGTACGAAATCGCATACGAAATCCCTTCTGAAATCTAAATCCCGTCCGATATCTAAATCCCGTCCGAAATCCCGTCCAAAAACCAGTCCGAAATCCCTTCCGAAATCCCGTACGAAATCCTGTACGAAATCCAGTCCGAAATCCTGTACAAAATCGAAATCCCGTACGATATCCCGGACGAAATCGAAATTTCGTACGAAATCGAAATCCCGTACGAAATCCCGTACGAAATCCCGTACGAAATCCCATCCGAAATCCCGTCCGAAATCGCGTCCGAAATCCAGTCCGAAATCCCGTACGAAATCCAGTACGAAATCCCTTAAGAAATCCCGTACGAAATCCTGTCCGAAATCCCGTCCGAAATCCTGTACGAAATCCCGTACGAAATCCCGTACGAAATCCAATACGAAATCCCGTCCGAAATCCCGTCTGAAATCCCGTCCGAAATCCCGTACGAAATCCCGTCCGAAATCCCGTCCGAAATCCAGTCCGAAATCCCGTACGAAATCCCATACAAAATCCTGTACGAAATCCAGTCCGAAATCTCATCCGAAATCCCGTCCGAAATCCCGTCCGAAATCCCGTCCAAAATCCTGTACGACATCCCGTACGAAATCCTGTACGAAATCCAGTCCAAAATCCCATCCGAAATCCCGTCCGAAATCCCGTTCGAAATCCCGTCCGAAATCCCGTCCAAAATCCCGTACGACATCCCGTACGAAATCCTGTACGAAATCCCGATGAAATCGAAATCCCGTATGAAATTGAAATCCCGTACGAAATCCCGTCCGAAATCCCGTCCGAAATCCAGTCCAAAATCCCGTCCGAAATCCCGTCTGAAATCCTGTCCGAAATCCCGTCCGAAATCCCGTACGAAATCCTGTACGAAATCCCATACAAAATCCCATACGAAATCCCGTACGAAATCGAAATCCTGTACGAAATCCCGTAGGAAATCGAAATCCCGTCGGAAATCCCGTCAGAAATCCCGTACGAAATAGAAATCCCTTACAAAATCCCGTACGAAATCGAAATCCCGTACGAAATTCCATAGGAAATCGAAATCCCATACGAAATCCCGTACGATATCCCGTCTGAAATCGAAATCCCGTCCGAAATCCTGTACGAAATCGAAATCCCGTACGAAATCCCGTACGAAATCGAAATCCCCTTCGAAATCCCGTACGAAATCGAAATCCCGTACAAAATCTCGTCCGAAATCGAAATCCCGTCCGAAATCCCGTTCGAAATCCCGTCCGAAATCCCGTCCGAAATCCTGTCCGAAATCCCGTACGAAATCCAGTACGAAATCCCGTCCGAAATCCCGTCTGAAATCCCGTCCGAAATCCCGTACGAAATCCCGTCCGAAATCCCGTCCGAAATCCAGTCCAAAATCCCGTACGAAATCCCATACAAAATCCTGTACGAAATCCAGTCCGAAATCTCATCTGAAATCCCGTCCGAAATCCCGTCCGAAATCCCGTCCAAAATCCTGAACGACATCCCGTACGAAATCCTGTACGAAATCCAGTCCGAAATCCCGTCCGAAATCCCGTCCAAAATCCTGTACGAAATCCCGTACGAAATCCTGTACAAAATCAAGTCCGAAATCCCATCCGAAATCCCCTCCGAAATCCCGTCCGAAATCCTGTCCAAAATCCCGTACGACATCCCGTACGAAATCCCGAACGAAATCGAAATCCCGTATGAAATCGAAATCCCGTTTGAAATCCCGTACGAAATCCCGTATGAAATCGAAATCCCGTACGAAATCCCATACGAAATCCCTTCCGAAATCAAAATCCCGTCCGATATCTAAATCCCGTCCGAAATCCCGTCCAAAAACCAGTCCGAAATCCCGTATGAAATCCTGTACGAAATCCAGTCCGAAATCCTGTACAAAATCGAAATCCCGTACGATATCCCGGACGAAATCGAAATTTCGTACGAAATCGAAATCCCGTACAAAATCCCGTATGAAATCCCGTACGAAATCCCATCTGAAATCCCGTCCGAAATCGCGTCCGAAATCCAGTCCGAAATCCCGTACGAAATCCAGTACGAAATCCCGTAAGAAATCCCGTACGAAATCCCGTCCGAAATCCCGTCCGAAATCCCGTCCGAAATCCAGTCCGAAATCCCGTACGAAATCCCATACAAAATCCTGTACGAAATCCAGTCCGAAATCTCATCCGAAATCCCGTCCGAAATCCCGTCCGAAATCCCGTCCAAAATCCTGTACGACATCCCGTACGAAATCCTGTACGAAATCCAGTCCGAAATCCCATCCGAAATCCCGTCCGAAATCCAGTCCGAAATCCCGTCCAAAATCCCGTACGACATCCCGTACGAAATCCTGTACGAAATCCCGTACGAAATCGAAATCCCGTATGAAATTGAAATCCCGTACGAAATCCTGTCCGAAATCCCGTCTGAAATCCTGTCCGAAATCCCGTCCGAAATCCCGTACGAAATCCTGTACGAAATCCCATACAAAATCCCATACGAAATCCCGTACGAAATCGAAATCCCGTACGAAATCCCGTAGGAAATCGAAATCCCGTCGGAAATCCCGTCAGAAATCCCGTACGAAATAGAAATCTCTTACAAAATCCCGTACAAAATCGAAATCCCGTACGAAATCCCGTAAGAAATCGAAATCCCATACGAAATCCCGTACGAAATCCCGTCTGAAATCGAAATCCCGTCCGAAATCCTGTACGAAATCGAAATCCCTTACAAAATCCTGTTCGACATCCCGTACGAAATAGAAATCCTGTACGAAATCCCGTACGAAATCGAAATCCCGTTCGAAATCCCGTACGAAATCGAAATCCCGTACGAAATCCCGTCCGAAATCGAAATCCCGTCCGAAATCCCGTTCGAAATCCCGTCCGAAATCCCGTCCGAAATCCCGTCCGAAATCCCGTACGAAATCCAGTACGAAATCCCGTACGAAATCCCATACGAAATCCCGTCCGAAATCCCGTCTGAAATCCCGTCCGAAATCCCATACGAAATCCCGTCCGAAATCCCGTCCGAAATCCAGTCCGAAATCGCCTAAGAAATCCCATACAAAATCCTGTACGAAATCCAGTCCGAAATCTCATCCGAAATCCCGTCCGAAATCTCGTCCGAAATCCCGTCCAAAATCCTGTACGACATCCCGTACGAAATCCTGTACGAAATCCAGTCCGAAATCCCGTCCGAAATCCCGTCCAAAATCCTGTACGAAATCCCGTACGAAATCCTGTACGAAATCCAGTCGGAAATCCAATCCGAAATCCCGTCCGAAATCCCATCCGAAATCCCGTCCAAAATCCCGTACGACATCCCGTACGAAATCCTGTACGAAATCCCGTACGAAATCGAAATCCCGTATGAAATCGAAATCCCGTACGAAATCCCGTACGAAATCCCGTACGAAATCGAAATCCCGTACGAAATCCCATACGAAATCCCTTCCGAAATCTAAATCCCGTCCAAAATCTAAATCACGTTCGAAATCCCGTCCGAAATCCCGTCCGAAATC
This sequence comes from Lethenteron reissneri, assembly GCF_015708825.2. Taxonomy (NCBI): domain Eukaryota; kingdom Metazoa; phylum Chordata; class Hyperoartia; order Petromyzontiformes; family Petromyzontidae; genus Lethenteron; species Lethenteron reissneri. The sequence continues at coordinate 33,549 of NW_026891940.1, forward strand.
CTGTACGAAATCCCGTACGAAATCCCGTACGAAATCCCATACGAAATCCCGTCCGAAATCCCGTCTGAAATCCCGTCCAAAATCCCGTACGAAATCCCGTCCGAAATCCCGTCCGAAATCCAGTCCGAAATCCCGTACGAAATCCCATACAAAATTCTGTACGAAATCCAGTCCGAAATCTCATCCGAAATCCCGTCCGAAATCCCGTCCGAAATCCCGTACGAAATCCTGTACGAAATCCAGTCCGAAATCCCGTACAAAATCGTAATCCCGTCCGAAATCCCGTACAAATCGAAATTTCGTATGAATCCGAAATCCCGTCCGAAATCGCGTCCGAAATCCAGTCCGAAATCCCGTACGAAATCCAGTACGAAATCCCGTAAGAAATCCCGTACGAAATCCCGTCCAAAATCCCGTCCGAAATCCAGTCCGAAATCCCGTACGAAATCCAGTACGAAATCCCGTAAGAAATCCCGTACGAAATCCCGTACGAAATCCCATACGAAATCGAAATCCCGTACGAAATCCCATACGAAATCCCTTCCGAAATCTAAATCCCGTCCAAAATCTAAATCACGTCCGAAATCCCGTCCGAAATCCCGTCCGAAATCGTGTACGAAATCCCGTACGAAATCCCGTACGAAATCCCATACGAAATCCCGTCCGAAATCCCGTCTGAAATCCCGTCCGAAATCCCGTACGAAATCCCGTCCGAAATCCCGTCCGAAATCCAGTCCGAAATCCCGTACGAAATCCCATACAAAATCCTGTACGAAATCCAGTCCGAAATCTCATCCGAAATCCCGTCCGAAATCCCGTCCGAAATCCCGTCCAAAATCCTGTACGACATCCCGTACGAAATCCTGTACGAAATCCAGTCCGAAATCCCGTCCGAAATCCTGTCCGAAATCCCGTCCAAAATCCCGTACTACATCCCGTACAAAATCCTGTACGAAATCCAGTCCGAAATCCCATCCGAAATCCCGTCCGAAATCCCGTCCGAAATCCCGTCCAAAATCCCGTACGACATCACGAAATCCTGTACGAAATCCCGTACGAAATCGAAATCCCGTATGAAATCGAAATCCCGTACGAAATCCCGTACGAAATCCCGTACGAAATCGAAATACCGTACGAAATCCCATACGAAATCCCTTCCGAAATCTAAATCCCGTCCAAAATCTAAATCACGTTCGAAATCCCGTCCGAAATCCCGTCCGAAATCCTGTACGAAATCCCGTACAAAATCCCGTACGAAATCCCATACGAAATCCCGTCCGAAATCCCGTCTGAAATCCCGTCCAAAATCCCGTACGAAATCCCGTCCGAAATCCCGTCCGAAATCCAGTCCGAAATCCCGTACGAAATCCCATACAAAATCCTGTACGAAATCCAGTCCGAAATCTCATCCGAAATCCCGTCCGAAATCCCGTCCGAAATCCCGTACGAAATCCTGTACGAAATCCAGTCCGAAATCCCGTACAAAATCGTAATCCCGTCCGAAATCCCGTACAAAATCGAAATTTCGTATGAATCCGAAATCCCGTCCGAAATCGCGTCCGAAATCCAGTCCGAAATCCCGTACGAAATCCAGTACGAAATCCCGTAAGAAATCCCGTACGAAATCCCGTCCAAAATCCCGTCCGAAATCCAGTCCGAAATCCCGTACGAAATCCAGTACGAAATCCCGTAAGAAATCCCGTACGAAATCCCGTACGAAATCCCATACGAAATCGAAATCCCGTACGAAATCCCATACGAAATCCCTTCCGAAATCTAAATCCCGTCCAAAATCTAAATCACGTCCGAAATCCCGTCCGAAATCCCGTCCGAAATCGTGTACGAAATCCCGTACGAAATCCCGTACGAAATCCCATACGAAATCCCGTCCGAAATCCCGTCTGAAATCCCGTCCGAAATCCCGTACGAAATCCCGTCCGAAATCCCGTCCGAAATCCAGTCCGAAATCCCGTACGAAATCCCATACAAAATCCTGTACGAAATCCAGTCCGAAATCTCATCCGAAATCCCGTCCGAAATCCCGTCCGAAATCCCGTCCAAAATCCTGTACGACATCCCGTACGAAATCCTGTACGAAATCCAGTCCGAAATCCCGTCCGAAATCCTGTCCGAAATCCCGTCCAAAATCCCGTACGACATCCCGTACAAAATCCTGTACGAAATCCAGTCCGAAATCCCATCCGAAATCCCGTCCGAAATCCCGTCCGAAATCCCGTCCAAAATCCCGTACGACATCACGAAATCCTGTACGAAATCCCGTACGAAATCGAAATCCCGTATGAAATCGAAATCCCGTACGAAATCCCATACGAAATCCCGTACGAAATCTAAATCCCGTCCAAAATCTAAATCACGTCCGAAATCCCGTCCAAAAACCAGTCCGAAATCCCTTCCGAAATCCCGTACGAAATCCTGTACGAAATCCAGTCCGAAATCCCGTACAAAATCGTAATCCCGTCCGAAATCCCGTACGAAATCGAAATCCCGTATGAAATCGAAATCCCGTTTGAAATCCCGTACGAAATCCCATCCGAAATCCCGTCCGAAATCGCATCCGAAATCCAGTCCGAAATCCCGTACGAAATCCAGTACGAAATCCCGTAAGAAATCCCGTACGAAATCCCGTCCGAAATCCCGTCCGAAATCCTGTACGAAATCCCGTACGAAATCCCGTACGAAATCCCATACAAAATCCCGTCCGAAATCCCGTCTGAAATCCCGTCCGAAATCCCATACGAAATCCTGTACGAAATCCCGTACGAAATCCTGTACGAAATCCAGTCCGAAATCCCATCCGAAATCCCGTCCGAAATCCCGTCCGAAATCCCGTCCAAAATCCTGTACGACATCCCGTACGAAATCCCGTACGAAATCCCATACGAAATCCCTTCCTAAATCTAAATCCCGTCCAAAATCTAAATCACGTCCGAAATCCCGTCCAAAAACCAGTCCGAAATCCCTTCCGAAATCCGGTACGAAATCCTGTACGAAATCCAGTCCGAAATCCCGTACAAAATCGTAATCCCGTACGAAATCCCGTACGAAATCGAAATTTCGTACGAAATCGAAATCCCGTACGAAATCCCGTACGAAATCCCGTACGAAATCCCATCCGAAATCCCGTCCGAAATCGCGTCCGAAATCCAGTCCGAAATCCCGTACGAAATCCAGTACGAAATCCCGTAAGAAATCCCGTACGAAATCCCGTACGAAATCCCGTACGAAATCCCATACGAAATCCCGTCCGAAATCCCGTCTGAAATCCCGTCCGAAATCCCGTACGAAATCCCGTCCGAAATCCCGTCCGAAATCCAGTCCGAAATCTCGTACGAAATCCCATACAAAATCCTGTACGAAATCCAGTCCGAAATCTCATCCGAAATCCCGTCCGAAATCCCGTCCAAAATCCCGTCCAAAATCCTGTACGACATCCCGTACGAAATCCAGTCCGAAATCCCGTCCGAAATCCCGTCCAAAATTCTGTACGAAATCCCGTACGAAATCCTGTACGAAATCCAGTCCGAAATCCCATCCGAAATCCCGTCCGAAATCCTGTCCGAAATCCCGTCCAAAATCCCGTACGACATCCCGTACGAAATCCTGTACGAAATCCCGTACGAAATCGCGTCCGAAATCCAGTCCGAAATCCCGTACGAAATCCAGTACGAAATCCCGTAAGAAATCCCGTACGAAATCCCATCCGAAATCCCGTCCGAAATCCCGTACGAAATCCCGTACGAAATCCTGTACGAAATCCCATACGAAATCCCGTCCGAAATCCCGTCTGAAATCCCGTCCGAAATCCCGTACGAAATCCCGTCCGAAATCCCGTCCGAAATCCAGTCCGAAATCCCGTACGAAATCCCATACAAAATCCTGTCCGAAATCCCATACGAAATCCTGTACGAAATCCAGTCCGAAATCCCATCCAAAATCCCGTCCAAAATCCCGTCCGAAATCCCGTCCAAAATCCTGTACGAAATCCCATACGAAATCCTGTACGAAATCCAGTCCGAAATCCCATCCAAAATCCCGTCCAAAATCCCGTCCGAAATCCCGTCCAAAATCCCGTACGACATCCCGTACGAAATCCCGTACGAAATCCCATACGAAATCCCTTCCTAAATCTAAATCCCGTCCAAAATCTAAATCACGTCCGAAATCCCTTACAAAAACCAGTCCGAAATCCCTTCCGAAATCCCTTACGAAATCCCGTACGAAATCGAAATTTCGTACGAAATCGAAATCCCGTACGAAATCCCGTACGAAATCCTATTCGAAATCCCGTCCGAAATCGCGTCCGAAATCCAGTCCGAAATCCCGTACGAAATCCCGTACGAAATCCCATACGAAATCCCGTCCGAAATCCCGTCTGAAATCCCGTCCGAAATCCCGTACGAAATCCCGTCCGAAATCCCATCCGAAATCCAGTCCGAAATCCCGTACGAAATCCCATACAAAATCCTGTACGAAATCCAGTCCGAAATCTCATCCGAAATCCCGTCCGAAATCCCGTCCGAAATCCCGTCCAAAATCCTGTACGACATCCCGTACGAAATCCTGTACGAAATCCAGTCCGAAATCCCGTCCGAAATCCCGTCCAAAATTCTGTACGAAATCCCGTACGAAATCCTGTACGAAATCCAGTCCGAAATCCCATCCGAAATCCCGTCCGAAATCCCGTCCGATATCCCGTCCAAAATCCCGTACGACATCCCGTACGAAATCCTGTACGAAATCCTGTACGAAATCGAAATCCCGTATGAAATCGAAATCCCGTACGAAATCCCGTCCGAAATCCCGTCCAAAATCCCGTCCGAAATCCCGTCCGAAATCCCGTCTGAAATCCTGTCTGAAATCCCGTCCGAAATCCCGTCCGAAATCCTGTACGAAATCCCGTACGAAATCCCGTACGAAATCCCATACAAAATCCCGTCCGAAATCCCGTCTGAAATCCCGTCCGAAATCCCATACGAAATCCTGTACGAAATCCCGTACGAAATCCTGTACGAAATCCAGTCCGAAATCCCATCCGAAATCCCGTCCGAAATCCCGTCCGAAATCCCGTCCAAAATCCTGTACGACATCCCGTACGAAATCCCGTACGAAATCCCATACGAAATCCCTTCCTAAATCTAAATCCCGTCCAAAATCTAAATCACGTCCGAAATCCCGTCCAAAAACCAGTCCGAAATCCCTTCCGAAATCCGGTACGAAATCCTGTACGAAATCCAGTCCGAAATCCCGTACAAAATCGTAATCCCGTACGAAATCCCGTACGAAATCGAAATTTCGTACGAAATCGAAATCCCGTACGAAATCCCGTACGAAATCCCGTACGAAATCCCATCCGAAATCCCGTCCGAAATCGCGTCCGAAATCCAGTCCGAAATCCCGTACGAAATCCAGTACGAAATCCCGTAAGAAATCCCGTACGAAATCCCGTACGAAATCCCGTACGAAATCCCATACGAAATCCCGTCCGAAATCCCGTCTGAAATCCCGTCCGAAATCCCGTACGAAATCCCGTCCGAAATCCCGTCCGAAATCCAGTCCGAAATCTCGTACGAAATCCCATACAAAATCCTGTACGAAATCCAGTCCGAAATCTCATCCGAAATCCCGTCCGAAATCCCGTCCAAAATCCCGTCCAAAATCCTGTACGACATCCCGTACGAAATCCAGTCCGAAATCCCGTCCGAAATCCCGTCCAAAATTCTGTACGAAATCCCGTACGAAATCCTGTACGAAATCCAGTCCGAAATCCCATCCGAAATCCCGTCCGAAATCCTGTCCGAAATCCCGTCCAAAATCCCGTACGACATCCCGTACGAAATCCTGTACGAAATCCCGTACGAAATCGCGTCCGAAATCCAGTCCGAAATCCCGTACGAAATCCAGTAAGAAATCCCGTAAGAAATCCCGTACGAAATCCCGTCCGAAATCCCGTCCGAAATCCCGTACGAAATCCCGTACGAAATCCTGTACGAAATCCCATACGAAATCCCGTCCGAAATCCCGTCTGAAATCCCGTCCGAAATCCCGTACGAAATCCCGTCCGAAATCCCGTCCGAAATCCAGTCCGAAATCCCGTACGAAATCCCATACAAAATCCTGTCCGAAATCCCATACGAAATCCTGTACGAAATCCAGTCCGAAATCCCATCCAAAATCCCGTCCAAAATCCCGTCCGAAATCCCGTCCAAAATCCTGTACGAAATCCCATACGAAATCCTGTACGAAATCCAGTCCGAAATCCCATCCAAAATCCCGTCCAAAATCCCGTCCGAAATCCCGTCCAAAATCCCGTACGACATCCCGTACGAAATCCCGTACGAAATCCCATACGAAATCCCTTCCTAAATCTAAATCCCGTCCAAAATCTAAATCACGTCCGAAATCCCTTCCAAAAACCAGTCCGAAATCCCTTCCGAAATCCCTTACGAAATCCCGTACGAAATCGAAATTTCGTACGAAATCGAAATCCCGTACGAAATCCCGTACGAAATCCTATTCGAAATCCCATCCGAAATCGCGTCCGAAATCCAGTCCGAAATCCCGTACGAAATCCCGTACGAAATCCCATACGAAATCCCGTCCGAAATCCCGTCTGAAATCCCGTCCGAAATCCCGTACGAAATCCCGTCTGAAATCCCATCCGAAATCCAGTCCGAAATCCCGTACGAAATCCCATACAAAATCCTGTACGAAATCCAGTCCGAAATCTCATCCGAAATCCCGTCCGAAATCCCGTCCGAAATCCCGTCCAAAATCCTGTACGACATCCCGTACGAAATCCTGTACGAAATCCAGTCCGAAATCCCGTCCGAAATCCCGTCCAAAATTCTGTACGAAATCCCGTACGAAATCCTGTACGAAATCCAGTCCGAAATCCCATCCGAAATCCCGTCCGAAATCCCGTCCGATATCCCGTCCAAAATCCCGTACGACATCCCGTACGAAATCCTGTACGAAATCCTGTACGAAATCGAAATCCCGTATGAAATCGAAATCCCGTACGAAATCCCGTCCGAAATCCCGTCCAAAATCCCGTCCGAAATCCCGTCCGAAATCCCGTCTGAAATCCTGTCTGAAATCCCGTCCGAAATCCCGTACGAAATCCTGTACGAAATCCCATACAAAATCCCGTACGAAATCCCGTACAAAATCGAAATCCCGTACGAAATCCCGGAGGAAATCGAAATCCCGTCGGAAATCCCATCAGAAATCTCGTACAAAATAGAAATCCCTTACAAAATCCCGTACGAAATCGAAATCCCGTACGAAATCCTGTAGAAAATCGAAATCCCATACGAAATCCCGTACGAAATCCCGTCTGAAATCGAAATCCCGTCCGAAATCCTGTACGAAATCGAAATCCCTTACAAAATCCCGTTCGACATCCCGTACGAAATAGAAATCCCGTACGAAATCGAAATCCCGTATGAAATCCCGTCCGAAATCGAAATCCCGTCCGAAATCCCGTTCGAAATCCCGTCCGAAATCCCGTCCGAAATCCCGTACGAAATCCAGTACGAAATCCCGTAAGAAATCCCGTACAAAATCCCGTCCGAAATCCCGTCTGAAATCCTGTACAAAATCCCGTACAAAATCCCGTACGAAATCCCATACGAAATCCCGTCCGAAATCCCGTCCGAAATCCAGTCCGAAATCCCGTACGAAATCCCATACAAAATCCTGTACGAAATCCAGTCCGAAATCTCATCCGAAATCCCGTCCAAAATCCTGTACGACATCCCGTACGAAATCCCGTACGAAATCCCATACGAAATCCCTTCCTAAATCTAAATCCCGTCCAAAATCTAAATCACGTCCGAAATCCCGTCCAAAAACCAGTCCGAAATCCCTTCCGAAATCCGGTACGAAATCCTGTACGAAATCCAGTCCGAAATCCCGTACAAAATCGTAATCCCGTACGAAATCCCGTACGAAATCGAAATTTCGTACGAAATCGAAATCCCGTACGAAATCCCGTACGAAATCCCGTACGAAATCCCATCCGAAATCCCGTCCGAAATCGCGTCCGAAATCCAGTCCGAAATCCCGTACGAAATCCAGTACGAAATCCCGTAAGAAATCCCGTACGAAATCCCGTACGAAATCCCGTACGAAATCCCATACGAAATCCCGTCCGAAATCCCGTCTGAAATCCCGTCCGAAATCCCGTACGAAATCCCGTCCGAAATCCCGTCCGAAATCCAGTCCGAAATCTCGTACGAAATCCCATACAAAATCCTGTACGAAATCCAGTCCGAAATCTCATCCGAAATCCCGTCCGAAATCCCGTCCAAAATCCCGTCCAAATCCTGTACGACATCCCGTACGAAATCCAGTCCGAAATCCCGTCCGAAATCCCGTCCAAAATTCTGTACGAAATCCCGTACGAAATCCTGTACGAAATCCAGTCCGAAATCCCATCCGAAATCCCGTCCGAAATCCTGTCCGAAATCCCGTCCAAAATCCCGTACGACATCCCGTACGAAATCCTGTACGAAATCCCGTACGAAATCGCGTCCGAAATCCAGTCCGAAATCCCGTACGAAATCCAGTACGAAATCCCGTAAGAAATCCCGTACGAAATCCCATCCGAAATCCCGTCCGAAATCCCGTACGAAATCCCGTACGAAATCCTGTACGAAATCCCATACGAAATCCCGTCCGAAATCCCGTCTGAAATCCCGTCCGAAATCCCGTACGAAATCCCGTCCGAAATCCCGTCCGAAATCCAGTCCGAAATCCCGTACGAAATCCCATACAAAATCCTGTCCGAAATCCCATACGAAATCCTGTACGAAATCCAGTCCGAAATCCCATCCAAAATCCCGTCCAAAATCCCGTCCGAAATCCCGTCCAAAATCCTGTACGAAATCCCATACGAAATCCTGTACGAAATCCAGTCCGAAATCCCATCCAAAATCCCGTCCAAAATCCCGTCCGAAATCCCGTCCAAAATCCCGTACGACATCCCGTACGAAATCCCGTACGAAATCCCATACGAAATCCCTTCCTAAATCTAAATCCCGTCCAAAATCTAAATCACGTCCGAAATCCCTTACAAAAACCAGTCCGAAATCCCTTCCGAAATCCCTTACGAAATCCCGTACGAAATCGAAATTTCGTACGAAATCGAAATCCCGTACGAAATCCCGTACGAAATCCTATTCGAAATCCCGTCCGAAATCGCGTCCGAAATCCAGTCCGAAATCCCGTACGAAATCCCGTACGAAATCCCATACGAAATCCCGTCCGAAATCCCGTCTGAAATCCCGTCCGAAATCCCGTACGAAATCCCGTCCGAAATCCCATCCGAAATCCAGTCCGAAATCCCGTACGAAATCCCATACAAAATCCTGTACGAAATCCAGTCCGAAATCTCATCCGAAATCCCGTCCGAAATCCCGTCCGAAATCCCGTCCAAAATCCTGTACGACATCCCGTACGAAATCCTGTACGAAATCCAGTCCGAAATCCCGTCCGAAATCCCGTCCAAAATTCTGTACGAAATCCCGTACGAAATCCTGTACGAAATCCAGTCCGAAATCCCATCCGAAATCCCGTCCGAAATCCCGTCCGATATCCCGTCCAAAATCCCGTACGACATCCCGTACGAAATCCTGTACGAAATCCTGTACGAAATCGAAATCCCGTATGAAATCGAAATCCCGTACGAAATCCCGTCCGAAATCCCGTCCAAAATCCCGTCCGAAATCCCGTCCGAAATCCCGTCTGAAATCCTGTCTGAAATCCCGTCCGAAATCCCGTCCGAAATCCTGTACGAAATCCCGTACGAAATCCCGTACGAAATCCCATACAAAATCCCGTCCGAAATCCCGTCTGAAATCCCGTCCGAAATCCCATACGAAATCCTGTACGAAATCCCGTACGAAATCCTGTACGAAATCCAGTCCGAAATCCCATCCGAAATCCCGTCCGAAATCCCGTCCGAAATCCCGTCCAAAATCCTGTACGACATCCCGTACGAAATCCCGTACGAAATCCCATACGAAATCCCTTCCTAAATCTAAATCCCGTCCAAAATCTAAATCACGTCCGAAATCCCGTCCAAAAACCAGTCCGAAATCCCTTCCGAAATCCGGTACGAAATCCTGTACGAAATCCAGTCCGAAATCCCGTACAAAATCGTAATCCCGTACGAAATCCCGTACGAAATCGAAATTTCGTACGAAATCGAAATCCCGTACGAAATCCCGTACGAAATCCCGTACGAAATCCCATCCGAAATCCCGTCCGAAATCGCGTCCGAAATCCAGTCCGAAATCCCGTACGAAATCCAGTACGAAATCCCGTAAGAAATCCCGTACGAAATCCCGTACGAAATCCCGTACGAAATCCCATACGAAATCCCGTCCGAAATCCCGTCTGAAATCCCGTCCGAAATCCCGTACGAAATCCCGTCCGAAATCCCGTCCGAAATCCAGTCCGAAATCTCGTACGAAATCCCATACAAAATCCTGTACGAAATCCAGTCCGAAATCTCATCCGAAATCCCGTCCGAAATCCCGTCCAAAATCCCGTCCAAAATCCTGTACGACATCCCGTACGAAATCCAGTCCGAAATCCCGTCCGAAATCCCGTCCAAAATTCTGTACGAAATCCCGTACGAAATCCTGTACGAAATCCAGTCCGAAATCCCATCCGAAATCCCGTCCGAAATCCTGTCCGAAATCCCGTCCAAAATCCCGTACGACATCCCGTACGAAATCCTGTACGAAATCCCGTACGAAATCGCGTCCGAAATCCAGTCCGAAATCCCGTACGAAATCCAGTAAGAAATCCCGTAAGAAATCCCGTACGAAATCCCGTCCGAAATCCCGTCCGAAATCCCGTACGAAATCCCGTACGAAATCCTGTACGAAATCCCATACGAAATCCCGTCCGAAATCCCGTCTGAAATCCCGTCCGAAATCCCGTACGAAATCCCGTCCGAAATCCCGTCCGAAATCCAGTCCGAAATCCCGTACGAAATCCCATACAAAATCCTGTCCGAAATCCCATACGAAATCCTGTACGAAATCCAGTCCGAAATCCCATCCAAAATCCCGTCCAAAATCCCGTCCGAAATCCCGTCCAAAATCCTGTACGAAATCCCATACGAAATCCTGTACGAAATCCAGTCCGAAATCCCATCCAAAATCCCGTCCAAAATCCCGTCCGAAATCCCGTCCAAATCCCGTACGACATCCCGTACGAAATCCCGTACGAAATCCCATACGAAATCCCTTCCTAAATCTAAATCCCGTCCAAAATCTAAATCACGTCCGAAATCCCTTCCAAAAACCAGTCCGAAATCCCTTCCGAAATCCCTTACGAAATCCCGTACGAAATCGAAATTTCGTACGAAATCGAAATCCCGTACGAAATCCCGTACGAAATCCTATTCGAAATCCCGTCCGAAATCGCGTCCGAAATCCAGTCCGAAATCCCGTACGAAATCCCGTACGAAATCCCATACGAAATCCCGTCCGAAATCCCGTCTGAAATCCCGTCCGAAATCCCGTACGAAATCCCGTCCTGAAATCCCATCCGAAATCCAGTCCGAAATCCCGTACGAAATCCCATACAAAATCCTGTACGAAATCCAGTCCGAAATCTCATCCGAAATCCCGTCCGAAATCCCGTCCGAAATCCCGTCCAAAATCCTGTACGACATCCCGTACGAAATCCTGTACGAAATCCAGTCCGAAATCCCGTCCGAAATCCCGTCCAAAATTCTGTACGAAATCCCGTACGAAATCCTGTACGAAATCCAGTCCGAAATCCCATCCGAAATCCCGTCCGAAATCCCGTCCGATATCCCGTCCAAAATCCCGTACGACATCCGTACGAAATCCTGTACGAAATCCTGTACGAAATCGAAATCCCGTATGAAATCGAAATCCCGTACGAAATCCCGTCCGAAATCCCGTCCAAAATCCCGTCCGAAATCCCGTCCGAAATCCCGTCTGAAATCCTGTCTGAAATCCCGTCCGAAATCCCGTACGAAATCCTGTACGAAATCCCATACAAAATCCCGTACGAAATCCCGTACAAAATCGAAATCCCGTACGAAATCCCGGAGGAAATCGAAATCCCGTCGGAAATCCCATCAGAAATCTCGTACAAAATAGAAATCCCTTACAAAATCCCGTACGAAATCGAAATCCCGTACGAAATCCTGTAGAAAATCGAAATCCCATACGAAATCCCGTACGAAATCCCGTCTGAAATCGAAATCCCGTCCGAAATCCTGTACGAAATCGAAATCCCTTACAAAATCCCGTTCGACATCCCGTACGAAATAGAAATCCCGTACGAAATCGAAATCCCGTATGAAATCCCGTCCGAAATCGAAATCCCGTCCGAAATCCCGTTCGAAATCCCGTCCGAAATCCCGTCCGAAATCCCGTACGAAATCCAGTACGAAATCCCGTAAGAAATCCCGTACAAAATCCCGTCCGAAATCCCGTCTGAAATCCTGTACAAAATCCCGTACAAAATCCCGTACGAAATCCCATACGAAATCCCGTCCGAAATCCCGTCCGAAATCCAGTCCGAAATCCCGTACGAAATCCCATACAAAATCCTGTACGAAATCCAGTCCGAAATCTCATCCGAAATCCCGTCCGAAATCCCGTCCGAAATCCCGTCCAAAATCCTGTACGACATCCCGTACGAAATCCTGTACGAAATCCAGTCCGAAATCCCGTCCGAAATCCCGTCCAAAATTCTGTACGAAATCCCGTACGAAATCCTGTACGAAATCCAGTCCGAAATCCCATCCGAAATCCCGTCCGAAATCCTGTCCGAAATCCCGTCCAAAATCCCGTACGACATCCCGTACGAAATCCTGTACGAAATCCTGTACGAAATCGAAATCCCGTATGAAATCGAAATCCCGTCCGAAATCCCGTCTGAAATCCCGTCCAAAATCCCATCCGAAATCCCGTCCGAAATCCCGTCTGAAATCCTGTCCGAAATCCCGTCCGAAATCCCGTACGAAATCCTGTACGAAATCCCATACAAAATCCCGTACGAAATCCCGTACAAAATCGAAATCCCGTACGAAATCCCGGAGGAAATCGAAATCCCGTCGGAAATCCCGTCAGAAATCTCGTACAAAATAGAAATCCCTTACAAAATCCCGTACGAAATCGAAATCCCGTACGAAATCCCGTAGAAAATCGAAATCCCATACGAAATCCCGTACGAAATCCCGTCTGAAATCGAAATCCCGTCCGAAATCCTGTACGAAATCGAAATCCCTTACAAAATCCCGTTCGACATCCCGTACGAAATAGAAATCCCGTACGAAATCGAAATCCCGTATGAAATCCCGTCCGAAATCGAAATCCCGTCCGAAATCCCGTTCGAAATCCCGTCCGAAATCCCGTCCGAAATCCCGTACGAAATCCAGTACGAAATCCCGTAAGAAATCCCGTACAAAATCCCGTCCGAAATCCCGTCTGAAATCCTGTACAAAATCCCGTACAAAATCCCGTACGAAATCCCATACGAAATCCCGTCCGAAATCCCGTCCGAAATCCAGTCCGAAATCCCGTACGAAATCCCATACAAAATCCTGTACGAAATCCAGTCCGAAATCTCATCCGAAATCCCGTCCGAAATCCCGTCCGAAATCCCGTCCAAAATCCTGTACGAAATCCCTTACGAAATCCTGTACGAAATCCAGTCCGAAATCCCGTCCGAAATCGCGTCCGAAATCCCGTACGACATCCCGTACGAAATCCTGTACGAAATCCCGTACGAAATCGAAATCCCGTATGAAATCGAAATCCCGTACGAAATCCCGTCCGAAATCCCGTACGAAATCCCGTCCGAAATCCCGTCCGAAATCCCGTCTGAAATCCTGTCCGAAATCCCGTCCGAAATCCCGTACGAAATCCTGTACGAAATCCCATACAAAATCCCGTACGAAATCCCGTACAAAATCGAAATCCCGTACGAAATCCCGGAGGAAATCGAAATCCCGTCGGAAATCCCGTCAGAAATCTCGTACAAAATAGAAATCCCTTACAAAATCCCGTACGAAATCGAAATCCCGTACGAAATCCCATAGAAAATCGAAATCCCATACGAAATCCCGTACGAAATCCCGTCTGAAATCGAAATCCCGTCCGAAATCCTGTACGAAATTGAAATCCCTTACAAAATCCCGTTCGACATCCCGTACGAATAGAAATCCCGTACGAAATCCCGTACGAAATCGAAACCCCGTACGAAATCGAAATCCCGTACAAAATCCCGTCCGAAATCGAAATCCCGTCCGAAATCCCGTTCGAAATCCCGTCCGAAATCCCGTCCGAAATCCCGTCCGAAATCCCGTACGAAATCCAGTACGAAATCCCGTAAGAAATCCCGTACGAAATCCCGTCCGAAATCCCGTCTGAAATCCTGTACGAAATCCCGTACAAAATCCCGTACTAAATCCCATACGAAATCCCGTCCGAAATCCCGTCCGAAATCCAGTCCGAAATCCCGTACGAAATCCCATACAAAATCCTGTACGAAATCCAGTCCGAAATCTCATCCGAAATCCCGTCCGAAATCCCGTCCGAAATCCCGTCCAAAATCCTGTACGAAATCCCGTACGAAATCCTGTACGAAATCCAGTCCGAAATCCCATCCGAAATCCCGTTCGAAATCCCGTCCGAAATCCCGTCCAAAATCCCGTACGACATCCCGTACGAAATCCTGTACGAAATCCCGTACGAAATCGAAATCCCGTATGAAATCGAAATCCCGTACGAAATCCCGTACGAAATCCCGTACGAAATCGAAATCCCGTACGAAATCCCATACGAAATCCCTTCCGAAATCTAAATCCCGTCCAAAATCTAAATCAAGTCCGAAATCCCGTCCGAAAACCAGTCAGAAATACCTTCCGAAATCCCGTACGAAATCTTGTACGAAATCCAGTCCGAAATCCCGTACAAAATCGTAATCCCGTACGAAATCCCGTACGACATCGAAATCCCGTATGAAATCGAAATCCCGTTTGAAATCCCGTACGAAATCGAAATCCCGTACGAAATCCCATACGAAATCCCTTCCGAAATCGAAATCCCGTCCGATATCTAAATCCCGTCCGAAATCCCGTCCAAAAACCAGTCCGAAATCCCGTACGAAATCCTGTAGAAATACAGTCCGAAATCCCGCACAAAAACGTAATCCCATACGAAATCCCGTACGAAATCGAAATCCCGTATGAAATCGAAATCCCGTTTGAAATCCCGTACGAAATCCCGTATGAAATCGAAATCCCGTACGAAATCCCATACGAAATCCCTTCCGAAATCTAAATCCCGTCCGATATCTAAATCCCGTCCGAAATCCCGTCCAAAAACCAGTCCGAAATCCCGTACGAAATCCTGTATGAAATACAGTCCGAAATCCCGTACAAAATCGAAATCCCGTACGAAATCCCGTACGAAATCCCGTACGAAATCCCATCCGAAATCCCGTCCGAATCGCGTCCGAAATCCCGTCCAAAATTCTGTCCGAAATCCCGTACGAAATCCAGTACGACATCCCGTACGAAATCCTGTACGAAATCCCGTACGAAATCGAAATCCCGTATGAAATCGAAATCCCGTACGAAATCCCGTCCGAAATCCCGTCCGAAATCCCGTCCGAAATCCCGTCTGAAATCCTGTCCGAAATCCCGTCCGAAATCCCGTCCGAAATCCTGTACGAAATCCCATACAAAATCCCGTACGAAATCCCGTACGAAATCCTATACGAAATCCCGTCCGAAATCCCGTCTGAAATCCCGTCTGAAATCCTGTACGAAATCCCGTCCGAAATCCCGTCCGAAATCCAGTCCGAAATCCCGTACGAAATCCCATACAAAATCCTGTACGAAATCCAGTCCGAAATCTCATCCGAAATCCCGTCCGAAATCCCGTCCGAAATCCCGTCCGAAATCCCGTCCGAAATCCTGTCCAAAATCCTGTACGACATCCCGTACGAAATCCTGTACGAAATCCAGTCCGAAATCCCGTCCGAAATCCCGTCCAAAATTCTGTACGAAATCTCGTACAAAATCCTGTACGAAATCCAGTCCGAAATCCCATCCGAAATCCCGTCCGAAATCCCGTCCGAAATCCCGTCCAAAATCCCGTACGAAATCCCGTACGAAATCCTGTACGAAATCCCGTACGAAATCGAAATCCCGTATGAAATCGAAATCCCGTACGAAATCCCGTCCGAAATCCCGTCCGAAATCCCGTCCGAAATCCCGTCCGAAATCCCGTCTGAAATCCTGTCCGAAATCCCGTCCGAAATCCCGTCCGAAATCCTGTACAAATCCATACAAAATCCCGTACGAAATCCCGTACGAAATCGAAATCCCGTACAAAATCCCGGAGGAAATCGAAATCCCGTCGGAAATCCCGTCAGAAATCCCGTACGAAATAGAAATCCCTTACAAAGTCCCGTACGAAATCGAAATCCCATACGAAATCCCGTACGAAATCCCGTCTGAAATCGAAATCCCGTCCGAAATCCTGTACGAATCGAAATCCCTTACAAAATCCGTTGCGACATCCCGTACGAATAGAAATCCCGTACGAAATCCCGTACGAAATCGAAATCCGTTCGAAATCCCGTACGAAATCGAAATCCCGTACGAAATCCGTCCGAAATCCCGTCCGAAATCCCGTCCGAAATCCTGTACGAAAATCCCGTACGAAATCCCGTATGAAACTTATACGAAATCCCGTCCGAAATCCCGTCTGAATCCTGTCCGAAATCCCGTACAAAATCCCGTTCGAAATCCCGTCCGAAATCCAGTTCCGAATCCCGTACGAAATCCATACAAATCCTGTACGAAATCCAGTCCGAAATCCCATCCGAAATCCCGTCCAAATCCTGTACAAAATCCCGTACGAAATCCTGTACGAAATCCAGTCCGAAATCCCATCCGAAATCCCGTCCGAAATCCCGTCCGAAATCCCGTCCAAAATCCCGTACGACATCCCGTACGAAATCCTGTACGAAATCCCGTGCGAAATCGAAATCCCATATGAAATCGAAATCCCGTACGAAATCCCTTACGAAATCCCTTCCTAAATCTAAATCCCGTCCAAAATCTAAATCACGTCCGAAATCCCGTCCCAAAAACCAGTCCGAAATCCCTTCGAAATCCCGTACGAAATCCTGTACGAAATCCAGTCCGAAATCCCGTACAAAATCGTAATCCCATACGAAATCCCGTACGAAATCGAAATTTCGTACGAAATCGAAATCCCGTACGAAATCCCGTACGAAATCCCGTACGAAATCCCATCCGAAATCCCGTCCGAAATCGCGTCCGAAATCCAGTCCGAAAACCCGTACGAAATCCAGTACGAAATCCCGTAAAAAATCCCGTACGAAATCCCGTCCGAAATCCCGTCCGAAATCCTGTACGAAATCCCGTACGAAATCCCGTACGAAATCCCATACGAAATCCCGTCCGAATCCCGTCTGAAATCCCGTCCGAAACCCGTACGAAATCCGCCCGAAATCCCGTCCGAAATCCAGTCCGAAATCCCGCACAAAAACGTAATCCCATACGAAATCCCGTACGAAATCGAAATCCGTATGAATCGAAATCCCGTTGAAATCCCGTACGAAATCCCGTATGAAATCGAAATCCCGTACGAAATCCCATACGAAATCCCTTCCGAAATCTAAATCCCGTCCGATATCTAAATCCCTGTCCGAAATCCCGTCCAAAAACCAGTCCGAAATCCCGTACGAAATCCTGTATGAAATACAGTCGAAATCCCGTACAAATCGAAATCCCGTACGAAATCCCGTACGAAATCCCGTACGAAATCCCATCCGAAATCCCGTCCGAAATCGCGTCCGAAATCCCGTCAAAATTCTGTCCGAAATCCCGTACGAAATCCAGTACGACATCCCGTACGAAATCCTGTACGAAATCCCGTACGAAATCGAAATCCCGTATGAAATCGAAATCCCGTACGAAATCCCGTCCGAAATACCGTCCGAATCCCGTCCGAAATCCCGTCTGAAATCCTGTCCGAAATCCCGTCCGAAATCCCGTCCGAAATCCTGTACGAAATCCCATACAAAATCCCGTACGAAATCCCGTACGAAATCCTATACGAAATCCCGTCCGAAATCCCGTCTGAAATCCCGTCTGAAATCCTGTACGAAATCCCGTCCGAAATCCCGTCCGAAATCCAGTCCGAAATCCCGTACGAAATCCCATACAAATCCTGTACGAAATCCAGTCCGAAATCTCATCGAAATCCCGTCCGAAATCCCGTCCGAAATCCCGTCCGAAATCCCGTCCGAAATCCTGTCCAAATCCTGTACGACATCCCGTACGAAATCCTGTACGAAATCCAGTCCGAAATCCCGTCCGAAATCCCGTCCAAAATTCTGTACGAAATCTCGTACAAAATCCTGTACGAAATCCAGTCCGAAATCCCATCCGAAATCCCGTCCGAAATCCCGTCCGAAATCCCGTCCAAACTCCCGTACGAAATCCCGTACGAAATCCTGTACGAAATCCCGTACGAAATCGAAATCCCGTATGAAATCGAAATCCCGTACGAAATCCCGTCCGAAATCCCGTCCGAAATCCCGTCCGAAATCCCGTCCGAAATCCCGTCTGAAATCCTGTCCGAAATCCCGTCCGAAATCCCGTCCGAAATCCTGTACAAATCCATACAAAATCCCGTACGAAATCCCGTACGAAATCGAAATCCCGTACAAAATCCCGGAGGCAATCGAAATCCCGTCGGAAATCCCGTCAGAAATCCCGTACGAAATAGAAATCCCTTACAAAGTCCCGTACGAAATCGAAATCCCATACGAAATCCCGTACGAAATCCCGTCTGAAATCGAAATCCCGTCCGAAATCCTGTACGAAATCGAAATCCCTTACAAAATCCCGTTCGACATCCCGTACGAAATAGAAATCCCGTACGAAATCCCTGTACGAAATCGAAATCCCGTTCAAAATCCCGTACGAAATAGAAATCCCGTACGAAATCCCGTACGAAATCGAAATCCCGTTCGAAATCCCGTACGAAATCGAAATCCCGTACGAAATCCCGTCCGAAATCCCGTCCGAAATCCCGTCCGAAATCCTGTACGAAATCCCGTACGAAATCCCGTATGAAATCTTATACGAAATCCCGTCCGAAATCCCGTCTGAAATCCTGTCCGAAATCCCGTACAAAATCCCGTTCGAAATCCCGTCCGAAATCCAGTCCGAAATCCCGTACGAAATCCCATACAAATCCTGTACGAAATCCAGTCCGAAATCCATCCGAAATCCCGTCCAAAATCCTGTACAAAATCCCGTACGAAATCCTGTACGAAATCCAGTCCGAAATCCCATCCGAAATCCCGTCCGAAATCCCGTCCGAAATCCCGTCCAAAATCCCGTACGACATCCCGTACGAAATCCTGTACGAAATCCCGTGCGAAATCGAAATCCCATATGAAATCGAAATCCCGTACGAAATCCCTTACGAAATCCCTTCCTAAATCTAAATCCCGTCCAAAATCTAAATCACGTCCGAAATCCCGTCCAAAAACCAGTCCGAAATCCCTTCCGAAATCCCGTACGAAATCCTGTACGAAATCCAGTCCGAAATCCCGTACAAAATCGTAATCCCGTACGAAATCCCGTACGAAATCGAAATTTCGTACGAAATCGAAATCCCGTACGAAATCCCGTACGAAATCCCGTACGAAATCCCATCCGAAATCCCGTCCGAAATCGCGTCCGAAATCCAGTCCGAAAACCCGTACGAAATCCAGTACGAAATCCCGTAAAAATCCCGTACGAAATCCCGTCCGAAATCCGTCCGAAATCCTGTACGAAATCCCTGTACGAAATCCCGTACGAAATCCCATACGAAATCCCGTCCGAAATCCCGTCTGAAATCCCGTCCGAAACCCGTACGAAATCCCGCCCGAAATCCCGTCCGAAATCCAGTCCGAAATCCCGTACGAAATCCCATACAAAATCCTGTACGAAATCCAGTCCGAAATCTCATCTGAAATCCCGTCCGAAATCCCGTCCGAAATCCCGTCCAAAATCCTGTACGAAATCCCGTACGAAATCCTGTACGAAATCCAGTCCGAAATCCATCCGAAATCCCGTTCGAATCCCGTCCGAAATCCCGTCCAAAATCCCGTACGACATCCCGTACGAAATCCTGTACGAAATCCCGTACGAAATCGAAATCCCGTATGAAATCGAAATCCCGTACGAAATCCCGTACGAAATCGAAATCCCGTACGAAATCCCATACGAAATCCCTTCCGAAATCTAATCCCGTCCAAAATCTAAATCAAGTCCGAAATCCCGTCCAAAAACCAGTCCGAAATACCTTCCGAAATCCCGTACGAAATCTTGTACGAAATCCAGTCCGAAATCCCGTACAAAATCGTAATCCCGTACGAAATCCCGTACGAAATCGAAATCCGTTTGAAATCCCGTACGAAATCCCGTATGAAATCGAATCCCGTACGAAATCCCATACGAAATCCCTTCCGAAATCTAAATCCCGTCCGATATCTAAATCCCGTCCGAAATCCCGTCCAAAACCAGTCCGAAATCCCGTACGAAATCCCGTACGGAAATCCCATCGAAATCCCGTCCGAAATCGCGTCCGAAATCCCGTCCAAAATTCTGTCCGAAATCCCGTACGAAATCCAGTACGAAATCCCGTAAGAAATCCCGTACGAAATCCCGTCCGAAATCCCGTCCGAAATCCTGTACGAACTCCCGTACGAAATCCCGTACGAATCCTATACGAAATCCCGTCCGAAATCCCGTCTGAAATCCGTCTGAAATCCTGTACGAAATCCCGTCCGAAATCCCATCCGAAATCCAGTCCGAAATCCCGTACGAAATCCCATACAAAATCCTGTACGAAATCCAGTCCGAAATCTCATCCGAAATCCCGTCCGAAATCCCGTCCGAAATCCCGTCCAAAATCCTGTACGAAATCCCGTCCGAAATCCCGTCCGAAATCCCGTCCGAAATCCTGTCCAAATCCTGTACGACATCCCGTACGAAATCCTGTACGAAATCCCATACGAAATCCCGTCCGAAATCCCGTCTGAAATCCCGTCCGAAATCCCGTACGAAATCCCGTCCGAAATCCCGTCCGAAATCCAGTCCGAAATCCCGTACGAAATCCCATACAAAATCCTGTCCGAAATCCCGTCCGAAATCCCGTACGAAATCCCGTCCAAAATCCTGTACGACATCCCGTACGAAATCCTGTACGAAATCCAGTCCGAAATCCCGTCCAAATCCTGTACGAAATCCATACGAAATCCTGTACGAAATCCAGTCCGAAATCCCATCCAAAATCCCGTCCAAAATCCCGTCCGAAATCCGTCCAAAATCCCGTACGACATCCCGTACGAAATCCCGTACGAAATCCCATACGAAATCCCTTCCTAAATCTAAATCCCGTCCAAATCTAAATCACGTCCGAAATCCCTTCCAAAAACCAGTCCGAAATCCCTTCCGAAATCCCTTACGAAATCCCGTACAAAATCGAAATTTCGTACGAAATCGAAATCCCGTACGAAATCCCGTACGAAATCCTATTCGAATCCCGTCCGAAATCGCGTCCGAATCCAGTCCGAAATCCCGTACGAAATCCCGTACGAAATCCCATACGAAATCCCGTCCGAAATCCCGTCTGAAATCCGTCCGAAATCCCGTACGAAATCCCGTACGAAATCCCATACGAAATCCCTTCCTAAATCTAAATCCCGTCCAAAATCTAAATCACGTCTGAAATCCCTACCAAAAACCAGTCCGAAATCCCTTCCGAAATCCCTTACGAAATCCCGTACGAAATCGAAATTTCGTACGAAATCGAAATCCCGTACGAAATCCCGTACGAAATCCTATTCGAAATCCCGTCCGAAATCGCGTCCGAAATCCAGTCCGAAATCCCGTACGAAATCCCGTACGAAATCCCATACGAAATCCTGTCCGAAATCCCGTCTGAAATCCCGTCCGAAATCCCGTACGAAATCCCGTCCGAAATCCCATCCGAAATCCAGTCCGAAATCCCGTACGAAATCCCATACAAATCCTGTACGAAATCCAGTCCGAAATCTCATCCGAAATCCCGTCCGAAATCCCGTCCGAAATCCCGTCCAAAATCCTGTACGACATCCCGTACGAAATCCTGTACGAAATCCAGTCCGAAATCCCGTCCGAAATCCCGTCCAAATTCTGTACGAAATCCCGTACGAAATCCTGTACGAAATCCAGTCCGAAATCCCATCCGAAATCCCGTCCGAAATCCCGTCCGAAATCCCGTCCAAAATCCCGTACGACATCCCGTACGAAATCCTGTACGAAATCCTGTACGAAATCAAAATCCCGTATGAAATCGAAATCCCGTACGAAATCCCGTCCGAAATCCCGTCCAAAATCCCGTCCGAAATCCCGTCCGAAATCCCGTCTGAAATCCTGTCCGAAATCCCGTCTGAAATCCCGTACGAAATCCTGTACGAAATCCCATACAAAATCCCGTACGAAATCCCGTACAAAATCGAAATCCCGTACGAATCCGGAGGAAATCGAAATCCCGTCGGAAATCCCGTCAGAAATCTCGTACAAATAGAATCCCTTACAAAATCCCGTACGAATCGAAATCCCGTACGAAATCCCGTAGAAAATCGAAATCCCATACGAAATCCCGTACGAAATCCCGTCTGAAATCGAAATCCCGTCCGAAATCCTGTACGAAATCGAAATCCCTTACAAAATCCCGTTCGACATCCCGTACGAATAGAAATCCCGTACGAAATCGAAATCCCGTATTGAAATCCCGTCCGAAATCGAAATCCCGTCCGAAATCCCGTTCGAAATCCCGTCCGAAATCCCGTCCGAAATCCCGTACGAAATCCAGTACGAAATCCCGTAAGAAATCCCGTACGAAATCCCGTCCGAAATTCCCGTCTGAATCCTGTACAAAATCCCGTACAAAATCCCGTACGAAATCCCATACGAAATCCCGTCCGAAATCCCGTCCGAAATCCAGTCCGAAATCCCGTACAAAATCCCATACAAAATCCTGTACGAAATCCAGTCCGAAATCTCATCCGAAATCCCGTCCGAAATCCCGTCCGAAATCCCGTCCAAAATCCTGTACGAAATCCCTACGAAATCCTGTACGAAATCCAGTCCGAAAGCCCATCCGAAATCCCGTTCGAAATCCCGTCCGAAATCCCGTCCAAAATCCCGTACGACATCCCGTCCGAAATCCTGTACGAAATCCCGTACGAAATCGAAATCCCGTATGAAATCGAAATCCCGTACGAAATCCCGTCCGAAATTCCCGTCCAAAATCCCGTCCGAAATCCCGTCCGAAATCCCCGTCTGAAATCCTGTCCGAAATCCCGTCCGAAATCCCGTACGAAATCCTGTACGAAATCCCATACAAAATCCCGTACGAAATCCCGTACAAAATCGAAATCCCGTTCGAAATCCCGGAGGAAATCGAATCCCGTCGGAAATCCCGTTCGAAATCCCGTCCGAAATCGAAATCCCGTCCGAAATCCCGTTCGAAATCCCGTCCGAAATCCCGTCCGAAAATCCCGTCCGAAATCCCGTACGAAATCCAGTACGAAATCCGTAAGAAATCCCGTACGAAATCCCGTCCGAAATCCCGTCTGAAATCCTGTACGAAATCCCGTACAAAATCCCGTACTAAATCCCATACGAAATCCCGTCCGAAATCCCGTCCGAAATCCAGTCCGAAATCCCGTACGAAATCCCATACAAAATCCTGTACGAAATCCAGTCCGAAATCTCATCCGAAATCCCCTCCGAAATCCCGTCCGAAATCCCGTCCAAAATCCTGTACGAAATCCCGTACGAAATCCTGTACGAAATCCAGTCCGAAATCCCATCCGAAATCCCGTTCGAAATCCCGTACGAAATCCTGTACGAAATCCCATACAAAATCCCGTACGAAATCCCGTACAAAATCGAAATCCCGTACGAAATCCCGGAGGAAATCGAAATCCCGTCGGAAATCCCGTCAGAAATCTCGTACAAAATAGAAATCCCTTACAAAATCCCGTACGAAATCGAAATCCCGTACGAAATCCCGTAGAAAATCGAAATCCCATACGAAATCCCGTACGAAATCCCGTCTGAAATCGAAATCCCGTCCGAAATCCTGTACGAAATCGAAATCCCTTACAAAATCCCGTTCGACATCCCGTACGAAATAGAAATCCCGTACGAAATCGAAATCCCGTATGAAATCCGTCGAAATCGAAATCCCGTCCGAAATCCCGTTCGAATCCCGTCCGAAATCCCGTCCGAAATCCCGTACGAAATCCAGTACGAAATCCCGTAAGAAATCCCGTACGAAATCCCGTCCGAAATCCCGTCTGAAATCCTGTACAAATCCGTACAAAATCCCGTACGAAATCCCATACGAAATCCCGTCCGAAATCCCGTCCGAAATCCAGTCCGAAATCCCGTACAAAATCCCATACAAAATCCTGTACGAAATCCAGTCCGAAATCTCATCCGAAATCCCGTCCGAATCCCGTCCGAAATCCCGTCCAAAATCCTGTACGAAATCCCTTACGAAATCCTGTACGAAATCCAGTCCGAAATCCCATCCGAAATCCCGTTCGAAATCCCGTCCGAAATCCCGTCCAAAATCCCGTACGACATCCCGTACGAAATCCTGTACGAAATCCCGTACGAAATCGAAATCCGTATGAAATCGAAATCCCGTACGAAATCCCGTCCGAAATCCCGTCCAAAATCCCGTCCGAAATCCCGTCCGAAATCCCGTCTGAAATCCTGTCCGAAATCCCGTCCGAAATCCCGTACGAAATCCTGTACGAAATCCCATACAAATCCCGTACGAAATCCCGTACAAAATCGAAATCCCGTATGAAATCCCGGAGGAAATCGAATCCCGTCGGAAATCCCGTTCGAAATCCCGTCCGAAATCGAAATCCCGTCCGAATCCCGTTCGAAATCCCGTCCGAAATCCCGTCGAAAATCCCGTCCGAAATCCGTACGAAATCCAGTACGAAATCCCGTAAGAAATCCCGTACGAAATCCCGTCCGAAATCCCGTCTGAAATCCTGTACGAAATCCCGTACAAAATCCCGTACTAAATCCCATACGAAATCCCGTCCGAAATCCCGTCCGAAATCCAGTCCGAAATCCCGTACGAAATCCCTACAAAATCCTGTACGAAATCCAGTCCGAAATCTCATCCGAAATCCCCTCCGAAATCCCGTCCGAAATCCCGTCCAAATCCTGTACGAATCCCGTACGAAATCCTGTACGAAATCCAGTCCGAAATCCCATCCGAAATCCCGTTCGAAATCCCGTCCGAAATCCCGTCCAAATCCCGTACGACATCCCGTACGAAATCCTGTACCGAAATCCCGTACGAAATCGAAATCCCGTATGAAATCGAAATCCCGTACGAAATCCCGTACGAAATCCCGTACGAAATCGAAATCCCGTACGAAATCCCATACGAAATCCCTTCCGAAATCTAAATCCCGTCCAAAATCTAAATCAAGTCCGAAATCCCGTCCAAAAACCAGTCCGAATACCTTCTGAAATCCCGTACGAAATCTTGTACGAAATCCAGTCCGAAATCCCGTACAAAATCGTAATCCCGTACGAAATCCCGTACGACATCGAAATCCGTATGAAATCGAAATCCCGTTGAAATCCCGTACGAAATCCCGTATGAAATCGAAATCCCGTACGAAATTCCATACGAAATCCCTTCCGAAATCGAAATCCCGTCCGATATCTAAATCCCGTCCGAAATCCCGTCCAAAAACCCAGTCCGAAATCCCTTCCGAAATCCCGTACGAAATCCTGTACGAAATCCAGTCCGAAATCCCGCGCAAAAACGTAATCCCGTACGAAATCGAAATCCCGTATGAAATCGAAATCCCGTTTGAAATCCCGTACGAAATCCGTATGAAATCGAATCCCGTACGAAATCCCATACGAAATCCCTTCCGAAATCTAAATCCCGTCCCGATATCTAAATCCCGTCCGAAATCCCGTCCAAAACCAGTCCGAAATCCCGTACGAAATCCTGTATGAAATACAGTCCGAAATCCCGTACAAAATCGAAATTCCCGTACGAAATCCCGTACGAAATCCGTACGAAATCCCATCCGAAATCCCGTCCGAAATCGCGTCCGAAATCCCGTCCAAAATTCTGTCCGAAATCCCGTACGAAAATCAGTACGACATCCCGTACGAAATCTGTACGAAATCCCGTACGAAATCGAAATCCCGTATGAAATCGAAAATCCCCGTCCGAAATCCCGTCCGAAATCCCGTCGAAATCCCGTCCGAAAATTCCCGTCCGAAATCCGTCTGAACTCTGTCCGAAATCCCGTCCGAAATCCCGTCCGAAATCCTGTACGAAATCCATACAAATCCGTACGAAATCCCGTACGAAATCCTATACGAAATCCCGTCCGAAATCCGTCTGAAATCCCGTCTGAAATCCTGTACGAAATCCCGTCCGAAATCCCGTCCGAAATCCAGTCCGAAATCCGTACGAAATCCCATACAAAATCCTGTACGAAATCCAGTCCGAAATCTCATTCGAAATCCCGTCCGAAATCCCGTCCGAAATCCCGTCCAAAATCCTGTACGAAATCTCGTCCGAAATCCCGTCCGAAATCCCGTCCGAAATCCTGTCCAAATCCTGTACGACATCCCGTACGAAATCCTGTACGAAATCCGTCCAAAATCCCGTACGACATCCCGTACGAAATCCTGTACGAAATCCCGTACGAAATCGAAATCCCGTATGAAATCGAAATCCCGTACGAAATCCCGTCCGAAATCCCGTCCAAATCCCGTCCGAAATCCCGTCCGAAATCCGTCTGAAATCCTGTCCGAAATCCCGTCCGAAATCCCGTACGAAATCCTGTACGAAATCCCATACAAAATCCCGTACGAAATCCCGTACAAAATCGAAATCCCGTACGAAATCCCGGAGGAAATCGAAATCCCGTCGGAAATCCCGTTCGAAATCCCGTCCGAAATCGAAATCCCGTCCGAAATCCCGTTCGAAATCCCGTCCGAAATCCCGTCCGAAATCCCGTCCGAAATCCCGTACGAAATCCAGTACGAAATCCCGTAAGAAATCCCGTACGAAATCCCGTCCGAAATCCCGTCTGAAATCCTGTACGAAATCCCGTACAAAATCCCGTACTAAATCCCATACGAAATCCCGTCCGAAATCCCGTCCGAAATCCAGTCCGAAATCCCGTACGAAATCCCATACAAAATCCTGTACGAAATCCAGTCCGAAATCTCATCCGAAATCCCCTCCGAAATCCCGTCCGAAATCCCGTCCAAAATCCTGTACGAAATCCCGTACGAAATCCTGTACGAAATCCAGTCCGAAATCCATCCGAAATCCCGTTCGAAATCCCGTCCGAAATCCCGTCCAAAATCCCGTACGACATCCCGTACGAAATCCTGTACGAAATCCGTACGAAATCGAAATCCCGTATGAAATCGAAATCCCGTACGAAATCCCGTACGAAATCCCGTACGAAATCGAAATCCCGTACGAAATCCCATACGAAATCCCTTCCGAAATCTAAATCCCGTCCAAATCTAAATCAAGTCCGAAATCCCGTCCAAAAACCAGTCCGAAATACCTTCTGAAATCCCGTACGAAATCTTGTACGAAATCCAGTCCGAAATCCCGTACAAAATCGTAATCCCGTACGAAATCCCGTACGACATCGAAATCCCGTATGAAATCGAAATCGCGTTTGAAATCCCGTACGAAATCCCGTATGAAATCGTAATCCCGTACGAAATTCCATACGAAATCCCTTCCGAAATCGAAATCCCGTCCGATATCTAAATCCCGTCCGAAATCCCGTCCAAAAACCAGTCCGAAATCCCTTCCAAAATCCCGTACGAAATCCTGTACGAAATCCAGTCCGAAATCCCGCGCAAAAACGTAATCCCGTACGAAATCCCGTACGAAATCGAAATCCCGTATGAAATCGAAATCCCGTTTGAAATCCCGTACGAAATCCCGTATGAAATCGAAATCCCGTACGAAATCCCATACGAAATCCCTTCCGAAATCTAAATCCGTCCGATATCTAAATCCCGTCCGAAATCCCGTCCAAAAACCAGTCCGAAATCCCGTACGAAATCCTGTATGAAATACAGTCCGAAATCCCGTACAAAATCGAAATCCCGTACGAAATCCCGTACGAAATCCCGTACGAAATCCCATCCGAAATCCCGTCCGAAATCGCGTCCGAAATCCCGTCCAAAATTCTGTCCGAAATCCCGTACGAAATCCAGTACGACATCCCGTACGAAATCCTGTACGAAATCCCGTACGAAATCGAAATCCCGCATGAAATCGAAATCCCGTCCGAAATCCCGTCCGAAATCCCGTCCGAAATCCCGTCTGAAATCCTGTCCGAAATCCCGTCCGAAATCCCGTCCGAAATCCTGTACGAAATCCCATACAAAATCCCGTACGAAATCCCGTACGAAATCCTATACGAAATCCCGTCCGAAATCCCGTCTGAAATCCCGTCTGAAATCCTGTACGAAATCCCGTCCGAAATCCCGTCCGAAATCCAGTCCGAAATCCCGTACGAAATCCCATACAAATCCTGTACGAAATCCAGTCCGAAATCTCATCCGAAATCCCGTCCGAAATCCCGTCCGAAATCCCGTCCAAAATCCTGTACGAAAATTCGTCCGAAATCCCGTCCGAAATCCCGTCCGAAATCCTGTCCAAAATCCTGTACGACATCCCGTACGAAATCCTGTACGAAATCCAGTCCGAAATCCCGTCCGAAATCCCGTCCAAAATTCTGTACGAAATCTCGTACGAAATCCTGTACGAAATCCAGTCCGAAATCCCATCCGAAATCCCGTCCGAAATCCCGTCCGAAATCCCGTCCAAAATCCCGTACGAAATCCCGTACGAAATCCTGTACGAAATCCCGTACGAAATCGAAATCCCGTATGAAATCGAAATCCCATACGAAATCCCGTCCGAAATCCCGTCCGAAATCCCGTCCGAAATCCCGTCCGAAATTCTGTCTGAAATCCTGTCCGAAATCCCGTCCGAAATCCCGTCCGAAATCCTGTACAAATCCCATACAAAATCCCATACGAAATCCCGTACGAAATCGAAATCCCATACGAAATCCTTACGAAATCCCTTCCTAAATCTAAATCCCGTCCAAAATCTAAATCACGTCCGAAATCCCGTCCAAAAACCAGTCCGAAATCCCTTCCAATCCCGTACGAAATCCTGTACGAAATCCAGTCCGAAATCCCGTACAAAATCGTAATCGTACGAAATCCCGTACGAAATCGAAATTTCGTACGAAATCGAAATCCCGTACGAAATCCCGTACGAAATCCCGTACGAAATCCCATCCCAAATCCCGTCCGAAATCGCGTCCGAAATCCAGTCCGAAATCCCGTACGAAATCCAGTACGAAATCCCGTAAGAAATCCCGTACGAAATCCCGTCCGAAATCCCGTCCGAAATCCTGTACGAAATCCCGTACGAAATCCCGTACGAAATCCCATACGAAATCCCGTCCGAAATCCCGTCTGAAATCCCGTCCGAAATCCAGTCCGAAATCCCGTACGAAATCCCATACAAAATCCTGTACGAAATCCAGTCCGAAATCTCATCCGAAATCCCCTCCGAAATCCCGTCCGAAATCCCGTCCAAAATCCCGTACGACATCCCGTACGAAATCCTGTACGAAATCCAGTACGAAATCCCATCCGAAATCCCGTTCGAAATCCCGTCCGAAATCCCGTCCAAAATCCCGTACGACATCCCGTACGAAATCCTGTACGAAATCCCGTACGAAATCGAAATCCCGTATGAAATCGAAATCCGGTACGAAATCCCGTACGAAATCCCGTACGAAATCGAAATCCCGTACGAAATCCCATACGAAATCCCTTCCGAAATCTAAATCCCGTCCAAAATCTAAATCAAGTCCGAAATCCCGTCCAAAAACCAGTCCGAAATACTTTCTGAAATCCCGTACGAAATCTTGTACGAAATCCAGTCCGAAATCCCGTACAAAATCGTAATCCCGTACGAAATCCCGTACGACATCAAAATCCCGTATGAAATCGAAATCCCGTTTGAAATCCCGTACGAAATCCCGTATGAAATCGAAATCCCGTACGAAATCCCATACGAAATCCCTTCCGAAATCGAAATCCCGTCCGATATCTAAATCCCGTCCGAAATCCCGTCCAAAAACCAGTCCGAAATCCCTTCCGAAATCCCGTCCGAAATCCCGTCCGAAATCCCGTCTGAAATCCTGTCCGAAATCCCGTCCGAAATCCCGTCCGAAATCCTGTACGAAATCCCATACAAAAAATCCCGAAATCCCGTACGAAATCCTATACGAAATCCCGTCCGAAATCCCGTCTGAAATCCCGTCTGAAATCCTGTACGAAATCCCGTCCGAAATCCCGTCCGAAATCCAGTCCGAAATCCCGTACGAAATCCCATACAAAATCCTGTACGAAATCCAGTCCGAAATCTCATCCGAAATCCCGTCCGAAATCCCGTCCGAAATCCCGTCCAAAATCCTGTACGAAATCTCGTCCGAAATCCCGTCCGAAATCCCGTCCGAAATCCTGTCCAAAATCCTGTACGACATCCCGTACGAAATCCTGTACGAAATCCAGTCCGAAATCCCGTCCGAAATCCCGTCCAAATTCTGTACGAAATCTCGTACGAAATCCTGTACGAAATCCAGTCCGAAATCCCATCCGAAATCCCGTCCGAAATCCCGTCCGAAATCCCGTCCAAAATCCCGTACGAAATCCCGTACGAAATCCTGTACGAAATCCCGTACGAAATCGAAATCCCGTATGAAATCGAAATCCCATACGAAATCCCGTCCGAAATCCCGTCCGAAATCCCGTCCGAAATCCCGTCCGAAATTCTGTCTGAAATCCTGTCCGAAATCCCGTCCGAAATCCCGTCCGAAATCCTGTACAAATCCCATACAAAATCCCATACGAAATCCCGTACGAAATCGAAATCCCATACGAAATCCCTTACGAAATCCCTTCCTAAATCTAAATCCCGTCCAAAATCTAAATCACGTCCGAAATCCCGTCCAAAAACCAGTCCGAAATCCCTTCCGAAATCCCGTACGAAATCCTGTACGAAATCCAGTCCGAAATCCCGTACAAAATCGTAATCCCGTACGAAATCCCGTACGAAATCGAAATTTAGTACGAAATCGAAATCCCGTACGAAATCCCGTACGAAATCCCGTACGAAATCCCATCCGAAATCCCGTCCGAAATTGCGTCCGAAATCCAGTCCGAAATCCCGTACGAAATCCAGTACGAAATCCCGTAAGAAATCCGTACGAAATCCCGTCGAAATCCCGTCCGAAATCCTGTACGAAATCCCGTACGAAATCCCGTACGAAATCCCATACGAAATCCCGTCCGAAATCCCGTCTGAAATCCCGTCCGAAATCCAGTCCGAAATCCCGTACGAAATCCCATACAAAATCCTGTACGAAATCCAGTCCGAAATCTCATCCGAAATCCCCTCGAAATCCCGTCCGAAATCCCGTCCAAAATCCCGTACGACATCCGTACGAAATCCTGTACGAAATCCAGTACGAAATCCCATCCGAAATCCCGTTCGAAATCCCGTCCGAAATCCCGTCCAAAATCCCGTACGACATCCCGTACGAAATCCTGTACGAAATCCCGTACGAAATCGAAATCCCGTATGAAATCGAAATCCGGTACGAAATCCCGTACGAAATCCCGTACGAAATCGAAATCCCGTACGAAATCCCATACGAAATCCCTTCCGAAATCTAAATCCCGTCCAAAATCTAAATCAAGTCCGAAATCCGTCCAAAAACCAGTCCGAAATACTTTCTGAAATCCGTACGAAATCTTGTACGAAATCCAGTCCGAAATCCCGTACAAAATCGTAATCCCGTACGAAATCCCGTACGACATCAAAATCCCGTATGAAATCGAAATCCCGTTTGAAATCCCGTACGAAATCCCGTATGAAATCGAAATCCCGTACGAAATCCCATACGAAATCCCTTCCGAAATCGAAATCCCGTCCGATATCTAAATCCCGTCCGAAATCCCGTCCAAAACCAGTCCGAAATCCCTTCCGAAATCCCGTACGAAATCCTGTACGAAATCCAGTCCGAAATCCGCGCAAAAACGTAATCCCGTACGAAATCCCGTACGAAATCGAAATCCGTATGAAATCGAAATCCCGTTTGAAATCCCGTACGAAATCCCGTATGAAATCGAAATCCCGTACGAAATCCCATACGAAATCCCTTCCGAAATCTAAATCCCGTCCGATATCTAAATCCCGTCCGAAATCCCGTCCAAAAACCAGTCCGAAATCCCGTACGAAATCCTGTATGAAATACAGTCCGAAATCCCGTACAAAATCGAAATCCCGTACGAAATCCCGTACGAAATCCCGTACGAAATCCCATCCGAAATCCCGTCCGAAATCGCGTCCGAAATCCCGTCCAAAATTCTGTCTGAAATCCTGTCCGAAATCCCGTCCGAATCCCGTCCGAAATCCTGTACGAAATACATACAAAATCCCGTACGAAATCCCGTACGAAATCCTACGAAATCCCGTCCGAAATCCCGTCTGAAATCCCGTCTGAAATCCTGTACGAAATCCCGTCCGAAATCCCGTCCGAAATCCAGTCCGAAATCCCGTACGAAATCCCATACAAAATCCTGTACGAAATCCAGTCCAAATCTCATCCGAAATCCCGTCCGAAATCCCGTCCGAAATCCCGTCCAAAATCCTGTACGAAATCTCGTCCGAAATCCCGTCCGAAATCCCGTCCGAAATCCTGTCCAAAATCCTGTACGACATCCCGTACGAAATCCCATACAAAATCCTGTCCGAAATCCCGTCCGAAATCCCATCCGAAATCCAGTCCGAAATCCGTACGAAATCCCATACAAATCCTGTACGAAATCCAGTCCGAAATCTCATCCGAAATCCCGTCTGAAATCCATATGAAATCCCGTCCAAAATCCTGTACGAAATCCCGTAAAAATGTACGAAATCCTGTCCGAAATCCCATCCGAAATCCCGTCCGAAATCCCGTCCGAAATCCCGTCCAAAATCCCGTACGACATCCCGTACGAATCCTGTACGAAATCCCGTACGAAATCAAAATCCCGTATGAAATCGAAATCCCGTACGAAATCCCGTACGAAATCCCGTACGAAATCGAAATCCCGTACGAAATCCCATACGAATCCCTTCCGAAATCTAAATCCCGTCCAAAATCTAAATCACGTCCGAAATCCCGTCCAAAACCAGTACGAAATCTCTTCCGAAATCCCGTACGAAATCCT
The DNA here is from genome assembly GCF_015708825.2 of Lethenteron reissneri. Lineage (NCBI taxonomy): Eukaryota > Metazoa > Chordata > Hyperoartia > Petromyzontiformes > Petromyzontidae > Lethenteron > Lethenteron reissneri. The sequence continues at coordinate 67,063 of NW_026891940.1, forward strand.
GTACGAATCCAGTCCGAAATCCGTACAAAATCGAAATCCCGTACGATATCCCGGACGAAATCGAAATTTCGTAAAAAATCGAAATCCCGTACGAAATCCCGTACGAAATCCCGTACGAAATCCCATCCGAAATCCGTCCGAAATCGCGTCCGAAATCCAGTCCGAAATCCCGTACGAAATCCAGTACGAAATCCCGTAAGAAATCCCGTATGAAATCCCGTCCGAATCCCGTCCGAAATCCTGTACGAAATCCCGTACGAAATCCCGTACGAAATCCCATACGAAATCCCGTCCGAAATCCCTTCTGAAATCCGTCCGAAATCCCGCACGAAATCCCGTCCGAAATCCCGTCCGAAATCCAGTCCGAAATCCCGTACGAAATCCCATACAAAATCCTGTACGAAATCCAGTCCGAAATCTCATCCGAAATCCCGTCCGAAATCCCATACGAAATCCCGTCCAAAATCCTGTACGAATCCCGTACGAAATCCTGTACGAATCCAATCCGAAATCCCGTCCGAAATCCATCCAAAATCCTGTACGAAATCCCGTACGAAATCCTGTACGAAATCCCGTCCGAAATCCCGTCCGAAATCCCGTCCAAAATCCCGTACGACATCCCGTACGAAATCCTGTACGAAATCCCGTACGAAATCAAAATCCCGTATGAAATCGAATCCGTACGAAATCCCGTACGAAATCCCGTACAAAATCGAATCCGTACGAAATCCATACGAAATCCCTTCCGAAATCTAAATCCCGTCCAAAATCTAAATCACGTCCGAAATCCCGTCCAAAAAACCAGTACGAAATCTCTTCCGAAATCCCGTACGAAATCCTGTACGAAATCCAGTCCGAAATCCCGTACAAATCGAAATCCCGTACGATATCCCGGACAAAATCGAAATTTCGTACGAAATCGAAATCCCGTACGAAATCCCGTACGAAATCCCGTACGAAATCCCATCCGAAATCCCGTCCGAAATCGCGTCCGAAATCCAGTCCGAAATCCCGTACGAAATCCAGTACGAAATCCCGTAAGAAATCCCGTACGAAATCCCGTCCGAAATCCCGTTCGAAATCCTGTACAAAATCCCGTACGAAATCCCATACGAATCCGTCCGAAATCCCGTCTGAAATCCCGTCCGAAATCCCGTACGAAATCCCGTCCGAAATCCCGTCCGAAATCCAGTCCGAAATCCCGTACGAAATCCCTACAAATCCTGTACGAAATCCAGTCCGAAATCTCATCCGAAATCCCGTCTGAAATCCCATACGAAATCCCGTCCAAAATCCTGTACGACATCCCGTACGAAATCCTGTACGAAATCCAATCCGAAATCCCGTCCGAAATCCCGTCCAAAATCCTGTACGAAATCCGTACGAAATCCTGTACGAAATCCAGTCTGAAATCCATCCGAAATCCCGTCCGAATCCCGTCCGAAATCCCGTCCAAAATCCCATACGACATCCCGTACGAAATCCTGTACGAAATCCCGTACGAAATCAAATCCCGTATGAAATCGAAATCCCGTACGAAATCCCGTACGAAATCGAAATCCCGTACGAAATCCCATACGAAATTTCTTCCGAAATCTAAATCCCGTCCAAAATCTAAATCACGTCCGAAATCCCGTCCAAAACCAGTCCGAAATCCCGTCCAAAATCCCGTACGACATCCGTACGAAATCCTGTACGAAATCCAGTCCGAAATCCCGTCCGAAATCGCGTCCGAAATCCAGTCCGAAATCCCGTACGAAATCCAGTACGAAATCCCGTAAGAAATCCGTACGAAATCCCGTCCGAAATCCCGCCAATCTGTACAAAATCCGTACGAAATCCCGTACGAAATCCGTCTGAAATCCCGTCCGAAATCCCGTACGAAATCCCGTCCGAATCCCGTCCGAAATCCAGTCCGAAATCTCATCCGAAATCCCGTCCGAAATCCCGTCCGAAATCCCATCCAAATCCTGTACGACATCCCGTACGAAATCCTGTACGAAACCAGTCCGAATCCCGTCGAAATCCCGTCCGAAATCCGTCCAAAATCCGTAAATCCCGTACGAATCCTGTACGAAATCCAGTCCGAAATCCCATCCGAAATCCGTCCGAAATCCCGTCGAAATCCCGCCAAATCCGTACGAATCCGTACGAAATCTGTACGAAATCCGCCTCAAAATCCCGTATGAAATCGACATCCCGTACGAAATCCCGTACGAAATCCGTACGA
>NW_026891941.1:0-35503 GCF_015708825.2 Lethenteron reissneri
GAAATCCCGTACGAAATCCCGTATGAAATCGAAATCCCGTACGAAATCCCATACGAAATCCCTTCCGAAATCTAAATCCCGTCCGATATCTAAATCCCGTCCGAAATCCCGTCCAAAACCAGTCCGAAATCCCGTACGAAATCCTGTATGAAATACAGTCCGAAATCCCGTACAAAATCGAATCCCGTACGAAATCCCGTACGAAATCCCGTACGAAATCCCATCCGAAATCCCGTCCGAAATCGCGTCCGAAATCCCGTCCAAAATTCTGTCTGAAATCCTGTCCGAAATCCCGTCCGAAATCCCGTCCGAAATCCTGTACGAAATCCCATACAAAATCCCGTACGAAATCCCGTACGAAATCCTATACGAAATCCCGTCCGAAATCCCGTCTGAAATCCCGTCTGAAATCCTGTACGAAATCCCGTCCGAAATCCCGTCCGAAATCCAGTCCGAAATCCCGTACGAAATCCCATACAAAATCCTGTACGAAATCCAGTCCGAAATCTCATCCGAAATCCCGTCCGAAATCCCGTCCGAAATCCCGTCCAAAATCCTGTACGAAATCTCGTCCGAAATCCCGTCCGAAATCCCGTCCGAAATCCTGTCCAAAATCCTGTACGACATCCCGTACGAAATCCCATACAAAATCCTGTCCGAAATCCCGTCCGAAATCCCATCCGAAATCCAGTCCGAAATCCCGTACGAAATCCCATACAAAATCCTGTACGAAATCCAGTCCGAAATCTCATCCGAAATCCCGTCTGAAATCCCATATGAAATCCCGTCCAAAATCCTGTACGAAATCCCGTACAAAATCCTGTACGAAATCCTGTCCGAAATCCCATCCGAAATCCCGTCCGAAATCCCGTCCGAAATCCCGTCCAAAATCCCGTACGACATCCCGTACGAAATCCTGTACGAAATCCCGTACGAAATCAAAATCCCGTATGAAATCGAAATCCCGTACGAATCCCGTACGAAATCCCGTACGAAATCGAAATCCCGTACGAAATCCCATACGAAATCCCTTCCGAAATCTAAATCCCGTCCAAAATCTAAATCACGTCCGAAATCCCGTCCAAAAACCAGTACGAAATCTCTTCCGAAATCCCGTACGAAATCCTGTACGAAATCCAGTCCGAAATCCCGTACAAAATCGAAATCCCGTACGATATCCCGGACGAAATCGAAATTTCGTAAAAAATCGAAATCCCGTACGAAATCCCGTACGAAATCCCGTACGAAATCCCATCCGAAATCCCGTCCGAAATCGCGTCCGAAATCCAGTCCGAAATCCCGTACGAAATCCAGTACGAAATCCCGTAAGAAATCCCGTATGAAATCCCGTCCGAAATCCCGTCCGAAATCCTGTACGAAATCCCGTACGAAATCCCGTACGAAATCCCATACGAAATCCCGTCCGAAATCCCTTCTGAAATCCCGTCCGAAATCCCGCACGAAATCCCGTCCGAAATCCCGTCCGAAATCCAGTCCGAAATCCCGTACGAAATCCCATACAAAATCCTGTACGAAATCCAGTCCGAAATCTCATCCGAAATCCCGTCCGAAATCCCATACGAAATCCCGTCCAAAATCCTGTACGACATCCCGTACGAAATCCTGTACGAAATCCAATCCGAAATCCCGTCCGAAATCCCATCCAAAATCCTGTACGAAATCCCGTACGAAATCCTGTACGAAATCCCGTCCGAAATCCCGTCCGAAATCCCGTCCAAAATCCCGTACGACATCCCGTACGAAATCCTGTACGAAATCCCGTACGAAATCAAAATCCCGTATGAAATCGAAATCCCGTACGAAATCCCGTACGAAATCCCGTACAAAATCGAAATCCCGTACGAAATCCCATACGAAATCCCTTCCGAAATCTAAATCCCGTCCAAATCTAAATCACGTCCGAAATCCCGTCCAAAAACCAGTACGAAATCTCTTCCGAAATCCCGTACGAAATCCTGTACGAAATCCAGTCCGAAATCCCGTACAAAATCGAAATCCCGTACGATATCCCGGACAAAATCGAAATTTCGTACGAAATCGAAATCCCGTACGAAATCCCGTACGAAATCCCGTACGAAATCCCATCCGAAATCCCGTCCGAAATCGCGTCCGAAATCCAGTCCGAAATCCCGTACGAAATCCAGTACGAAATCCCGTAAGAAATCCCGTACGAAATCCCGTCCGAAATCCCGTTCGAAATCCTGTACAAAATCCCGTACGAAATCCCATACGAAATCCCGTCCGAAATCCCGTCTGAAATCCCGTCCGAAATCCCGTACGAAATCCCGTCCGAAATCCCGTCCGAAATCCAGTCCGAAATCCCGTACGAAATCCCATACAAAATCCTGTACGAAATCCAGTCCGAAATCTCATCCGAAATCCCGTCTGAAATCCCATACGAAATCCCGTCCAAAATCCTGTACGACATCCCGTACGAAATCCTGTACGAAATCCAATCCGAAATCCCGTCCGAAATCCCGTCCAAAATCCTGTACGAAATCCCGTACGAAATCCTGTACGAAATCCAGTCTGAAATCCCATCCGAAATCCCGTCCGAAATCCCGTCCGAAATCCCGTCCAAAATCCCATACGACATCCCGTACGAAATCCTGTACGAAATCCCGTACGAAATCAAAATCCCGTATGAAATCGAAATCCCGTACGAAATCCCGTACGAAATCGAAATCCCGTACGAAATCCCATACGAAATTTCTTCCGAAATCTAAATCCCGTCCAAAATCTAAATCACGTCCGAAATCCCGTCCAAAAACCAGTCCGAAATCCCGTCCAAAATCCCGTACGACATCCCGTACGAAATCCTGTACGAAATCCAGTCCGAAATCCCGTCCGAAATCGCGTCCGAAATCCAGTCCGAAATCCCGTACGAAATCCAGTACGAAATCCCGTAAGAAATCCCGTACGAAATCCCGTCCGAAATCCCGTCCGAAATCCTGTACAAAATCCCGTACGAAATCCCGTACGAAATCCCGTCTGAAATCCCGTCCGAAATCCCGTACGAAATCCCGTCCGAAATCCCGTCCGAAATCCAGTCCGAAATCTCATCCGAAATCCCGTCCGAAATCCCGTCCGAAATCCCATCCAAAATCCTGTACGACATCCCGTACGAAATCCTGTACGAAATCCAGTCCGAAATCCCGTCCGAAATCCCGTCCAAAATCCCGTACGACATCCCGTACGAAATCCTGTACGAAATCCAGTCCGAAATCCCATCCGAAATCCCGTCCGAAATCCCGTCCTCCCGTCCAAAATCCCGTACGATCCCGTACGAAATCCTGTACGAAATCCCGTACGAAATCAAAATCCCGTATGAAATCGAAATCCCGTACGAAATCCCGTACGAAATCCCGTACGAAATCGAAATCCCGTACGAAATCCCATACGAAATCCCTTCCGAAATCTAAATCCCGTCCGATATCTAAATCCCGTCCGAAATCCCGTCCAAAAACCAGTCCGAAATCTCTTCCGAAATCCAGTACGAAATCCTGTACGAAATCCAGTCCGAAATCCCGTACAAAATCGAAATCCCGTACGATATCCCGGACGAAATCGAAATTTCGTACGAAATCGAAATCCCGTACGAAATCCCGTACGAAATCCCGTACGAAATCCCATCCGAAATCCCGTCCGAAATCGCGTCTGAAATTCAGTCCGAAATCCCGTACGAAATCCAGTACGAAATCCCGTAAGAAATCCCGTACGAAATCCCGTCCGAAATCCCGTCCGAAATCCTGTACGAAATCCCGTACGAAATCCCGTACGAAATCCCATACGAAATCCCGTCCAAAATCCCGTCTGAAATCCCGTCCAAAATCCCGTACGAAATCCCGTCCGAAATCCCGTCCGAAATCCAGTCCGAAATCCCGTACGAAATCCCATACAAAATCCTGTACGAAATCCAGTCCGAAATCTCATCCGAAATCCCGTAAATCCCGTCCGAAATCCCGTTCGAAATCCTGTACGAAATCCCGTACGAAATCCCATACGAAATCCCGTCCGAAATCCCGTCTGAAATCCCATCCGAAATCCCGTACGATATCCCGTCCGAAATCCCGTCCGAAATCCAGTCCGAAATCCCGTACGAAATCCCATACAAAATCCTGTACGAAATCCAGTCCGAAATCTCATCCGAAATCCCGTCTGAAATCCCATACGAAATCCTGTCCAAAATCCTGTACGACATCCCGTACGAAATCCTGTACGAAATCCAATCCGAAATCCCGTCCGAATCCCGTCCAAAATCCTGTACGAAATCCCGTACGAAATCCTGTACGAAATCCAGTCCGAAATCCCATCCGAAATCCCGTCCGAAATCCCGTCCGAAATCCCGTCCAAATCCCGTACGACATCCCGTACGAAATCCTGTACGAAATCCCGTACGAAATCAAAATCCCGTATGAAATCGAAATCCCGTACGAAATCCCGTACGAAATCCCGTACGAAATCGAAATCCCGTACGAAATCCCATACGAAATTTCTTCCGAAATCTAAATCCCGTCCAAAATCTAAATCACGTCCGAAATCCCGTCCAAAAACCAGTCCGAAATCCCGTCCAAATCCCGTACGACATCCCGTACGAAATCCTGTACGAAATCCAGTCCGAAATCCCGTCCGAAATCGCGTCCGAAATCCAGTCCGAAATCCCGTACGAAATCCAGTACGAAATTCCCGTAAGAAATCCAGTACGAAATCCCGTCCGAAATCCCGTCCGAAATCCTGTACAAAATCCCGTACGAAATCCCGTACGAAATCCCGACTGAAATCCCGTCCGAAATCCCGTACGAAATCCCGTCCGAAATCCCGTCCGAAATCCAGTCCGAAATCCCGTACGAAATCCATACAAAATCCTGTACGAATCCAGTCCGAAATCTCATCCGAAATCCCGTCCGAAATCCCATCCAAAATCCTGTACGACATCCCGTACGAAATCCTGTACGAAATCCAGTCCGAAATCCCGTCCGAAATCCCAGTCCGAAATCCCGTCCAAAATCCCGTACGACATCCCGTACGAAATCCTGTACGAAATCCAGTCCGAAATCCCATCCGAAATCCCGTCCGAAATCCCGTCCGAAATCCCGTCCAAATCCCGTACGACATCCCGTACGAAATCCTGTACGAAATCCCGTACGAAATCAAAATCCCGTATGAAATCGAAATCCGTACGAAATCCCGTACGAAATCCCGTACGAAATCGAAATCCCGTACGAAATCCCATACGAAATCCCTTCCGAAATCTAAATCCCGTCCGATATCTAAATCCCGTCCGAAATCCCGTCCAAAACCAGTCCGAAATCTCTTCCGAAATCCAGTACGAAATCCTGTACGAAATCCAGTCCGAAATCCCGTACAAAATCGAAATCCCGTACGATATCCCAGACGAAATCGAAATTTCGTACGAAATCGAAATCCCGTACGAAATCCCGTACGAAATCCCATCCGAAATCCCGTCCGAAATCGCGTCTGAAATTCAGTCCGAAATCCCGTACGAAATCCAGTACGAAATCCCGTAAGAAATCCCGTACGAAATCCCGTCCGAAATCCCGTCCGAAATCCTGCACGAAATCCCGTACGAAATCCCGTACGAAATCCCATACGAAATCCCGTCCGAAATCCCGTCTGAAATCCCATCCGAAATCCCGTACAAAATCCCGTCCGAAATCACGTCCGAAATCCAGTCCGAAATCCCGTACGAAATCCCATACAAATCCTGTACGAAATCCAGTCCAAAATCTCATCCGAAATCCCGTCCAAAAATCCCATACGAATCCCGTCCAAAATCCTGTACGACATCCCGTACGAAATCCTGTACGAAATCCAATCCGAAATCCCCTCCGAAATCCCGTCCAAAATCCTGTACGAAATCCCGTACGAAATCCTGTACGAAATCCAGTTCGAAATCCCATCCGAAATCCCGTCCGAAATCCCGTCCAAAATCCCGTACGACATCCCGTACGAAATCCTGTACGAAATCCCGTACGAAATCAAAATCCCGTATGAAATCGAAATCCCGTCGGAAATCCCGTACGAAATCCCGTCCAAAATCCCGTACGACATCCCGTACCAATCCCGTTCGACATCCCGTACGAAATCAAAATCCCGTAGGAAATCGAAATCCCGTCGGAAATCCCGTACGAAATCCCGTCCGAAATTCCGTCCGAAATCCCATACAAAATCCTGTACGAAATCCAGTCCGAAATCTCATCCGAAATCCCGTCTGAAATCCCATACGAAATCCCGTCCAAAATCCTGTACGACATCCCGTACGAAATCCTGTACGAAATCCAATCCGAAATCCCGTCCGAAATCCCGTCCAAAATCCTGTACGAAATCCCGTACGAAATACTGTACGAAATCCAGTCCGAAATCCCGTACAAAATCGAAATCCCGTACAATATCCCGGACAAAATCGAAATTTCGTACGAAATCGAAATCCCGTACGAAATCCCGTACGAAATCCCGTACGAAATCCCATCCGAAATCCCGTCCGAAATCGCGTCCGAAATCCAGTCCGAAATCCCGTACAAAATCCAGTACAAAATTCCGTAAGAAATCCCGTACGAAATCCCGTCCGAAATCCCGTTCGAAATCCTGTACGAAATCCCGTACGAAATCCCATACGAAATCCCGTCCGAAATCCCGTCTGAAATCCCGTCCGAAATCCCGTACGAAATCCCGTCCGAAATCCCGTCCGAAATCCAGTCCGAAATCCCGTACGAAATCCCATACAAAATCCTGTACGAAATCCAGTCCGAAATCTCATCCGAAATCCCGTCTGAAATCCCATACGAAATCCCGTCCAAAATCCTGTACGAAATCCCGTACAAAATCCTGTACGAAATCCAGTCCGAAATCCCATCCGAAATCCCGTCCGAAATCCCGCCCGAAATCCCGTCCAAAATCCCGTACGACATCCTGTACGAAATCCTGTACGAAATCCCGTACGAAATCAAAATCCCGTATGAAATCGAAATCCCGTACGAAATCCCGTACGAAATCCCGTACGAAATCGAAATCCCGTACGAAATCCCATACGAAATCCCTTCCGAAATCTAAATCCCGTCCAAAATCTAAATCACGTCCGAAATCCCGTCCAAAAACCAGTACGAAATCTCTTCCGAAATCCAGTACGAAATCCTGTACGAAATCCAGTCCGAAATCCCGTACAAAATCGAAATCCCGTACGATATCCCGGACGAAATCGAAATTTCGTACGAAATCGAAATCCCGTACGAAATCCCGTATGAAATCCCGTACGAAATCCCATCCGAAATCCCGTCCGAAATCGCGTCCGAAATCCAGTCCGAAATCCCGTACGAAATCCAGTACGAAATCCCGTAAGAAATCCCGTACGATATCCCGTCCGAAATCCCGTTCGAAATCCTGTACGAAATCCCGTACGAAATCCCGTACGAAATCCCATACGAAATCCCGTCCGAAATCCCTTCTGAAATCCCGTCCGAAATCCCGCATGAAATCCCGTCCGAAATCCCGTCCGAAATCCAGTCCGAAATCCCGTACGAAATCCCATACAAAATCCTGTACGAAATCCAGTCCGAAATCTCATCCGAAATCCCGTCCGAAATCCCATACGAAATCCCGTCCAAAATCCTGTACGACATCCCGTACGAAATCCTGTACGAAATCCAATCCGAAATCCCGTCCGAAATCCCGTCCAAAATCCTGTACGAAATCCCGTACGAAATCCTGTACGAAATCCAGTCCGAAATCCCATCCGAAATCCCGTCCGAAATCCCGTCCGAAATCCCGTCCAAAATCCCGTACGACATCCCGTACGAAATCCTGTACGAAATCCCGTACGAAATCAAAATCCCGTATGAAATCGAAATCCCGTACGAAATCCCGTACGAAATCCCGTACGAAATCGAAATCCCGTACGAATCCCATACGAAATCCCTTCCGAAATCTAAATCCCGTCCGATATCTAAATCCCGTCCGAAATCCCGTCCAAAAACCAGTCCGAAATCTCTTCCGAAATCCCGTACGAAATCCTGTACGAAATCCAGTCCGAAATCTCGTACAAAATCGAAATCCCGTACGATATCCCGTACGAAATCCCATCCGAATCCCGTCCGAAATCGCGTCCGAAATCCAGTCCGAAATCCCGTACGAAATCCAGTACGAAATCCCGTAAGAAATCCCCTACGAAATCCCGTCCGAAATCCCGTCCGAAATCCTGTACGAAATCCCGTACGAAATCCCGTACGAAATCCCATACGAAATCCCGTCCGAAATCCCGTCTGAAATCCCGTCCGAAATCCCGTACGAAATCCCGTCCGAAATCCCGTCCGAAATCTCATCCGAAATCCCGTCTGAAATCCCATACGAAATCCCGTCCAAAATCCTGTACGACATCCCGTACGAAATCCCGTCCGAAATCACGTCCGAAATCCAGTCCGAAATCCCGTACGAAATCCCATACAAAATCCTGTACGAAATCCAGTCCAAAATCTCATCCGAAATCCCGTCCAAAATCCCATACGAAATCCCGTCCAAAATCCTGTACGACATCCCGTACGAAATCCTGTACGAAATCCAATCCGAAATCCCCTCCGAAATCCCGTCCAAAATCCTGTACGAAATCCCGTACGAAATCCTGTACGAAATCCAGTTCGAAATCCCATCCGAAATCCCGTCCGAAATCCCGTCCAAAATCCCGTACGACATCCCGTACGAAATCCTGTACGAAATCCCGTACGAAATCAAAATCCCGTATGAAATCGAAATCCCGTCGGAAATCCCGTACGAAATCCCGTCCAAAATCCCGTACGACATCCCGTACCAAATCCCGTTCGACATCCCGTACGAAATCAAAATCCCGTAGGAAATCGAAATCCCGTCGGAAATCCCGTACGAAATCCCGTCCGAAATTCCGTCCGAAATCCCATACAAAATCCTGTACGAAATCCAGTCCGAAATCTCATCCGAAATCCCGTCTGAAATCCCATACGAAATCCCGTCCAAAATCCTGTACGACATCCCGTACGAAATCCTGTACGAAATCCAATCCGAAATCCCGTCCGAAATCCCGTCCAAAATCCTGTACGAAATCCCGTACGAAATACTGTACGAAATCCAGTCCGAAATCCCGTACAAAATCGAAATCCCGTACAATATCCCGGACAAAATCGAAATTTCGTACGAAATCGAAATCCCGTACGAAATCCCGTACGAAATCCCGTACGAAATCCCATCCGAAATCCCGTCCGAAATCGCGTCCGAAATCCAGTCCGAAATCCCGTACAAAATCCAGTACAAAATTCCGTAAGAAATCCCGTACGAAATCCCGTCCGAAATCCCGTTCGAAATCCTGTACGAAATCCCGTACGAAATCCCATACGAAATCCCGTCCGAAATCCCGTCTGAAATCCCGTCCGAAATCCCGTACGAAATCCCGTCCGAAATCCCGTCCGAAATCCAGTCCGAAATCCCGTACGAAATCCCATACAAAATCCTGTACGAAATCCAGTCCGAAATCTCATCCGAAATCCCGTCTGAAATCCCATACGAAATCCCGTCCAAAATCCTGTACGAAATCCCGTACAAAATCCTGTACGAAATCCAGTCCGAAATCCCATCCGAAATCCCGTCCGAAATCCCGTCCGAAATCCCGTCCAAAATCCCGTACGACATCCTGTACGAAATCCTGTACGAAATCCCGTACGAAATCAAAATCCCGTATGAAATCGAAATCCCGTACGAAATCCCGTACGAAATCCCGTACGAAATCGAAATCCCGTACGAAATCCCATACGAAATCCCTTCCGAAATCTAAATCCCGTCCAAAATCTAAATCACGTCCGAAATCCCGTCCAAAAACCAGTACGAAATCTCTTCCGAAATCCAGTACGAAATCCTGTACGAAATCCAGTCCGAAATCCCGTACAAAATCGAAATCCCGTACGATATCCCGGACGAAATCGAAATTTCGTACGAAATCGAAATCCCGTACGAAATCCCGTATGAAATCCCGTACGAAATCCCATCCGAAATCCCGTCCGAAATCGCGTCCGAAATCCAGTCCGAAATCCCGTACGAAATCCAGTACGAAATCCCGTAAGAAAATCCCGTACGATATCCCGTCCGAAATCCCGTTCGAAATCCTGTACGAAATCCCGTACGAAATCCCGTACGAAATCCCATACGAAATCCCGTCCGAAATCCCTTCTGAAATCCCGTCCGAAATCCCGCACGAAATCCCGTCCGAAATCCCGTCCGAAATCCAGTCCGAAATCCCGTACGAAATCCCATACAAAATCCTGTACGAAATCCAGTCCGAAATCTCATCCGAAATCCCGTCCGAAATCCCATACGAAATCCCGTCCAAAATCCTGTACGACATCCCGTACGAAATCCTGTACGAAATCCAATCCGAAATCCCGTCCGAAATCCCGTCCAAAATCCTGTACGAAATCCCGTACGAAATCCTGTACGAAATCCAGTCCGAAATCCCATCCGAAATCCCGTCCGAAATCCCGTCCGAAATCCCGTCCAAAATCCCGTACGACATCCCGTACGAAATCCTGTACGAAATCCCGTACGAAATCAAAATCCCGTATGAAATCGAAATCCCGTACGAAATCCCGTACGAAATCCCGTACGAAATCGAAATCCCGTACGAAATCCCATACGAAATCCCTTCCGAAATCTAAATCCCGTCCGATATCTAAATCCCGTCCGAAATCCCGTCCAAAAACCAGTCCGAAATCTCTTCCGAAATCCCGTACGAAATCCTGTACGAAATCCAGTCCGAAATCTCGTACAAAATCGAAATCCCGTACGATATCCCGTACGAAATCCCATCCGAAATCCCGTCCGAAATCGCGTCCGAAATCCAGTCCGAAATCCCGTACGAAATCCAGTACGAAATCCCGTAAGAAATCCCCTACGAAATCCCGTCCGAAATCCCGTCCGAAATCCTGTACGAAATCCCGTACGAAATCCCGTACGAAATCCCATACGAAATCCCGTCCGAAATCCCGTCTGAAATCCCGTCCGAAATCCCGTACGAAATCCCGTCCGAAATCCCGTCCGAAATCTCATCCGAAATCCCGTCTGAAATCCCATACGAAATCCCGTCCAAAATCCTGTACGACATCCCGTACGAAATCCTGTACGAAATCCAATCCGAAATCCCGTCCGAAATCCCGTCCAAAATCCTGTACGAAATCCCGTACGAAATACTGTACGAAATCCAGTCCGAAATCCCGTACAAAATCGAAATCCCGTACAATATCCCGGACAAAATCGAAATTTCGTACGAAATCGAAATCCCGTACGAAATCCCGTACGAAATCCCGTACGAAATCCCATCCGAAATCCCGTCCGAAATCGCGTCCGAAATCCAGTCCGAAATCCCGTACAAAATCCAGTACAAAATTCCGTAAGAAATCCCGTACGAAATCCCGTCCGAAATCCCGTTCGAAATCCTGTACGAAATCCCGTACGAAATCCCATACGAAATCCCGTCCGAAATCCCGTCTGAAATCCCGTCCGAAATCCCGTACGAAATCCCGTCCGAAATCCCGTCCGAAATCCAGTCCGAAATCCCGTACGAAATCCCATACAAAATCCTGTACGAAATCCAGTCCGAAATCTCATCCGAAATCCCGTCTGAAATCCCATACGAAATCCCGTCCAAAATCCTGTACGAAATCCCGTACAAAATCCTGTACGAAATCCAGTCCGAAATCCCATCCGAAATCCCGTCCGAAATCCCGTCCGAAATCCCGTCCAAAATCCCGTACGACATCCTGTACGAAATCCTGTACGAAATCCCGTACGAAATCAAAATCCCGTATGAAATCGAAATCCCGTCGGAAATCCCGTACGAAATCCCGTCCAAAATCCCGTACGACATCCCGTACCAAATCCCGTTCGACATCCCGTACGAAATCAAAATCCCGTAGGAAATCGAAATCCCGTCGGAAATCCCGTACGAAATCCCGTCCGAAATCCCGTCCGAAATCCCATACAAAATCCTGTACGAAATCCAGTCCGAAATCTCATCCGAAATCCCGTCTGAAATCCCATACGAAATCCCGTCCAAAATCCTGTACGACATCCCGTACGAAATCCTGTACGAAATCCAATCCGAAATCCCGTCCGAAATCCCGTCCAAAATCCTGTACGAAATCCCGTACGAAATACTGTACGAAATCCAGTCCGAAATCCCGTACAAAATCGAAATCCCGTACAATATCCCGGACAAAATCGAAATTTCGTACGAAATCGAAATCCCGTACGAAATCCCGTACGAAATCCCGTACGAAATCCCATCCGAAATCCCGTCCGAAATCGCGTCCGAAATCCAGTCCGAAATCCCGTACAAAATCCAGTACAAAATTCCGTAAGAAATCCCGTACGAAATCCCGTCCGAAATCCCGTTCGAAATCCTGTACGAAATCCCGTACGAAATCCCATACGAAATCCCGTCCGAAATCCCGTCTGAAATCCCGTCCGAAATCCCGTACGAAATCCCGTCCGAAATCCCGTCCGAAATCCAGTCCGAAATCCCGTACGAAATCCCATACAAAATCCTGTACGAAATCCAGTCCGAAATCTCATCCGAAATCCCGTCTGAAATCCCATACGAAATCCCGTCCAAAATCCTGTACGAAATCCCGTACAAAATCCTGTACGAAATCCAGTCCGAAATCCCATCCGAAATCCCGTCCGAAATCCCGTCCGAAATCCCGTCCAAAATCCCGTACGACATCCTGTACGAAATCCTGTACGAAATCCCGTACGAAATCAAAATCCCGTATGAAATCGAAATCCCGTACGAAATCCCGTACGAAATCCCGTACGAAATCGAAATCCCGTACGAAATCCCATACGAAATCCCTTCCGAAATCTAAATCCCGTCCAAAATCTAAATCACGTCCGAAATCCCGTCCAAAAACCAGTACGAAATCTCTTCCGAAATCCAGTACGAAATCCTGTACGAAATCCAGTCCGAAATCCCGTACAAAATCGAAATCCCGTACGATATCCCGGACGAAATCGAAATTTCGTACGAAATCGAAATCCCGTACGAAATCCCGTATGAAATCCCGTACGAAATCCCATCCGAAATCCCGTCCGAAATCGCGTCCGAAATCCAGTCCGAAATCCCGTACGAAATCCAGTACGAAATCCCGTAAGAAATCCCGTACGATATCCCGTCCGAAATCCCGTTCGAAATCCTGTACGAAATCCCGTACGAAATCCCGTACGAAATCCCATACGAAATCCCGTCCGAAATCCCTTCTGAAATCCCGTCCGAAATCCCGCACGAAATCCCGTCCGAAATCCCGTCCGAAATCCAGTCCGAAATCCCGTACGAAATCCCATACAAAATGCTGTACGAAATCCAGTCCGAAATCTCATCCGAAATCCCGTCCGAAATCCCATACGAAATCCCGTCCAAAATCCTGTACGACATCCCGTACGAAATCCTGTACGAAATCCAATCCGAAATCCCGTCCGAAATCCGGTCCAAAATCCTGTACGAAATCCCGTACGAAATCCTGTACGAAATCCAGTCCGAAATCCCATCCGAAATCCCGTCCGAAATCCCGTCCGAAATCCCGTCCAAAATCCCGTACGACATCCCGTACGAAATCCTGTACGAAATCCCGTACGAAATCAAAATCCCGTATGAAATCGAAATCCCGTACGAAATCCCGTACGAAATCCCGTACGAAATCGAAATCCCGTACGAAATCCCATACGAAATCCCTTCCGAAATCTAAATCCCGTCCGATATCTAAATCCCGTCCGAAATCCCGTCCAAAAACCAGTCCGAAATCTCTTCCGAAATCCCGTACGAAATCCTGTACGAAATCCAGTCCGAAATCTCGTACAAAATCGAAATCCCGTACGATATCCCGTACGAAATCGAAATTTCGTACGAAATCGAAATCCCGTACGAAATCCCGTACGAAATCCCATCCGAAATCCCGTCCGAAATCGCGTCCGAAATCCAGTCCGAAATCCCGTACGAAATCCAGTACGAAATCCCGTAAGAAATCCCCTACGAAATCCCGTCCGAAATCCCGTCCGAAATCCTGTACGAAATCCCGTACGAAATCCCGTACGAAATCCCATACGAAATCCCGTCCGAAATCCCGTCTGAAATCCCGTCCGAAATCCCGTACGAAATCCCGTCCGAAATCCCGTCCGAAATCTCATCCGAAATCCCGTCTGAAATCCCATACGAAATCCCGTCCAAAATCCTGTACGACATCCCGTACGAAATCCTGTACGAAATCCAATCCGAAATCCCGTCCGAAATCCCGTCCAAAATCCTGTACGAAATCCCGTACGAAATACTGTACGAAATCCAGTCCGAAATCCCGTACAAAATCGAAATCCCGTACAATATCCCGGACAAAATCGAAATTTCGTACGAAATCGAAATCCCGTACGAAATCCCGTACGAAATCCCGTACAAAATCCCATCCGAAATCCCGTCCGAAATCGCGTCCGAAATCCAGTCCGAAATCCCGTACAAAATCCAGTACAAAATTCCGTAAGAAATCCCGTACGAAATCCCGTCCGAAATCCCGTTCGAAATCCTGTACGAAATCCCGTACGAAATCCCATATGAAATCCCGTCCGAAATCCCGTCTGAAATCCCGTCCGAAATCCCGTACGAAATCCCGTCCGAAATCCCGTCCGAAATCCCGTCCGAAATCCAGTCCGAAATCCCGTACGAAATCCCATACAAAATCCTGTACGAAATCCAGTCCGAAATCTCATCCGAAATCCCGTCTGAAATCCCATACGAAATCCCGTCCAAAATCCTGTACGAAATCCCGTACAAAATCCTGTACGAAATCCAGTCCGAAATCCCATCCGAAATCCCGTCCGAAATCCCGTCCGAAATCCCGTCCAAAATCCCGTACGACATCCCGTACGAAATCCTGTACGAAATCCCGTACGAAATCAAAATCCCGTATGAAATCGAAATCCCGTACGAAATCCCGTACGAAATCCCGTACGAAATCGAAATCCCGTACGAAATCCCATACGAAATCCCTTCCGAAATCTAAATCCCGTCCAAAATCTAAATCACGTCCGAAATCCCGTCCAAAAACCAGTACGAAATCTCTTCCGAAATCCAGTACGAAATCCTGTACGAAATCCAGTCCGAAATCCCGTACAAAATCGAAATCCCGTACGATATCCCGGACGAAATCGAAATTTCGTACGAAATCGAAATCCCGTACGAAATCCCGTATGAAATCCCGTACGAAATCCCATCCGAAATCCCGTCCGAAATCGCGTCCGAAATTCAGTCCGAAATCCCGTACGAAATCCAGTACGAAATCCCGTAAGAAATCCCGTACGAAATCCCGTCCGAAATCCCGTTCGAAATCCTGTACGAAATCCCGTACGAAATCCCGTACGAAATCCCATACGAAATCCCGTCCGAAATCCCTTCTGAAATCCCGTCCGAAATCCCGCACGAAATCCCGTCCGAAATCCCGTCCGAAATCCAGTCCGAAATCCCGTACGAAATCCCATACAAAATGCTGTACGAAATCCAGTCCGAAATCTCATCCGAAATCCCGTCCGAAATCCCATACGAAATCCCGTCCAAAATCCTGTACGACATCCCGTACGAAATCCTGTACGAAATCCAATCCGAAATCCCGTCCGAAATCCCGTCCAAAATCCTGTACGAAATCCCGTACGAAATCCTGTACGAAATCCAGTCCGAAATCCCATCCGAAATCCCGTCCGAAATCCCGTCCGAAATCCCGTCCAAAATCCCGTACGACATCCCGTACGAAATCCTGTACGAAATCCCGTACGAAATCAAAATCCCGTATGAAATCGAAATCCCGTACGAAATCCCGTACGAAATCCCGTACGAAATCGAAATCCCGTACGAAATCCCATACGAAATCCCTTCCGAAATCTAAATCCCGTCCGATATCTAAATCCCGTCCGAAATCCCGTCCAAAAACCAGTCCGAAATCTCTTCCGAAATCCCGTACGAAATCCTGTACGAAATCCAGTCCGAAATCTCGTACAAAATCGAAATCCCGTACGATATCCCGTACGAAATCGAAATTTCGTACGAAATCGAAATCCCGTACGAAATCCCGTACGAAATCCCATCCGAAATCCCGTCCGAAATCGCGTCCGAAATCCAGTCCGAAATCCCGTACGAAATCCAGTACGAAATCCCGTAAGAAATCCCCTACGAAATCCCGTCCGAAATCCCGTCCGAAATCCTGTACGAAATCCCGTACGAAATCCCGTACGAAATCCCATACGAAATCCCGTCCGAAATCCCGTCTGAAATCCCGTCCGAAATTCCGTACGAAATCCCGTCCGAAATCCCGTCCGAAATCCAGTCCGAAATCCCGTACGAAATCCAGTACGAAATCCCGTAAGAAATCCCGTACGAAATCCCGTAAGAAATCCCGTACGAAATCCCGTCCGAAATCCCGTTCGAAATCCTGTACGAAATCCCGTACGAAATCCCGTACGAAATCCCATACGAAATCCCGTCCGAAATCCCTTCTGAAATCCCGTCCGAAATCCCGCACGAAATCCCGTCCGAAATCCCGTCCGAAATCCAGTCCGAAATCCCGTACGAAATCCCATACAAAATGCTGTACGAAATCCAGTCCGAAATCTCATCCGAAATCCCGTCCGAAATCCCATACGAAATCCCGTCCAAAATCCTGTACGACATCCCGTACGAAATCCTGTACGAAATCCAATCCGAAATCCCGTCCGAAATCCCGTCCAAAATCCTGTACGAAATCCCGTACGAAATCCTGTACGAAATCCAGTCCGAAATCCCATCCGAAATCCCGTCCGAAATCCCGTCCGAAATCCCGTCCAAAATCCCGTACGACATCCCGTACGAAATCCTGTACGAAATCCCGTACGAAATCAAAATCCCGTATGAAATCGAAATCCCGTACGAAATCCCGTACGAAATCCCGTACGAAATCGAAATCCCGTACGAAATCCCATACGAAATCCCTTCCGAAATCTAAATCCCGTCCGATATCTAAATCCCGTCCGAAATCCCGTCCAAAAACCAGTCCGAAATCTCTTCCGAAATCCCGTACGAAATCCTGTACGAAATCCAGTCCGAAATCTCGTACAAAATCGAAATCCCGTACGATATCCCGTACGAAATCGAAATTTCGTACGAAATCGAAATCCCGTACGAAATCCCGTACGAAATCCCATCCGAAATCCCGTCCGAAATCGCGTCCGAAATCCAGTCCGAAATCCCGTACGAAATCCAGTACGAAATCCCGTAAGAAATCCCCTACGAAATCCCGTCCGAAATCCCGTCCGAAATCCTGTACGAAATCCCGTACGAAATCCCGTACGAAATCCCATACAAAATCCCGTCCGAAATCCCGTCTGAAATCCCGTCCGAAATCCCGTACAAAATCCCGTCCGAAATCCCGTCCGAAATCCAGTCCGAAATCCCGTACGAAATCCCATACAAAATCCTGTACGAAATCCAGTCCGAAATCTCATCCGAAATCCCGTCCGAAATCCCATACGAAATCCCGTTCAAAATCCTGTACGACATCCCGTACGAAATCCTGTACGAAATGCAATCCGAAATCCCGTCCGAAATCCCGTCCAAAATCCTGTACGAAATCCCGTACAAAATCCTGTACGAAATCCAGTCCGAAATCCCATTCGAAATCCCGTCCGAAATCCCGTCCGAAATCCCGTCCAAAATCCCGTACGACATCCCGTACGAAATCCTGTACGAAATCCCGTACGAAATCAAAATCCCGTATGAAATCGAAATCCCGTCTGAAATCCCATACGAAATCCCGTCCAAAATCCCGTACGACATCCCGTACGAAATCCTGTACGAAATCCCGTACGAAATCAAAATCCCGTAGGAAATCGAAATCCCGTCGGAAATCCCGTACAAAATCGAAATCCCGTACGATATCCCAGACAAAATCGAAATTTTGTACGAAATCGAAATCCCGTACGAAATCTCGTACGAAATCCCGTACGAAATCCCATCCGAAATCCCGTCCGAAATCGCGTCCGAAATCCAGTCCGAAATCCCTTACGAAATCCAGTACGAAATCCCGTAAGAAATCCCGTACGAAATCCCGTCCAAAATCCCGTCCAAAATCCTGTACGAAATCCCGTACGAAATCCCGTACGAAATCCCATACGAAATCCCGTCCGAAATCCCGTCTGAAATCCCGTCCGAAATCCCGTACGAAATCCCGTCCGAAATCCCGTCCGAAATCTAGTCCGATATCCAGTCCAAAATCGCGTCTGAAATCCAGTCCGAAATCCCGTACGAAATCCAGTACGAAATCCCGTACGAAATCCCGTACGAAATCCCATACGAAATCCCGTCCGAAATCCCGTCTGAAATCCCGTCCGAAATCCCGTAGGAAATCCCGTCCGAAATCCCGTCCGAAATCCAGTCCGAAATCCCGTACGAAATCCCATACAAAATCCTGTACGAAATCCAGTCCGAAATCTCATCCGAAATCCCGTCCGAAATCCCATACGAAATCCCGTCCAAAATCCTGTACGACATCCCGTACGAAATCCTGTACGAAATCCAATCCGAAATCCCGTCCGAAATCCCGTCCAAAATCCTGTACGAAATCCCGTACGAAATCCTGTACGAAATCCAGTCCGAAATCCCATCCGAAATCCCGTCCGAAATCCCGTCCGAAATCCCGTCCAAAATCCCGTACGACATCCCGTACGAAATCCTGTACGAAATCCCGTACGAAATCAAAATCCCGTATGAAATCGAAATCCCGTACGAAATCCCGTACGAAATCCCATACGAAATCGAAATCCCGTACGAAATCCCATACGAAATCCCTTCCGAAATCTAAATCCCGTCCGATATCTAAAATCCCGTCCGAAATCCCGTCCAAAAACCAGTCCGAAATCTCTTCCGAAATCCCGTACGAAATCCTGTACGAAATCCAGTCCGAAATCTCGTACAAAATCGAAATCCCGTACGATATCCCGGACGAAATCGAAATTTCGTACGAAATCGAAATCCCGTACGAAATCCCGTACGAAATCCCATCCGAAATCCCGTCCGAAATCGCGTCCGAAATCCAGTCCGAAATCACGTACGAAATCCAGTACGAAATCCCGTAAGAAATCCCCTACGAAATCCCGTCCGAAATCCCGTCCGAAATCCTGTACGAAATCCCGTACGAAATCCCGTACGAAATCCCATACGAAATCCCGTCCGAAATCCCGTCTGAAATCCCGTCCGAAATCCAGTACGAAATCCCGTCCGAAATCCCGTCCGAAATCCAGTCCGAAATCCCGTACGAAATCCCATACAAAATCCTGTACGAAATCCAGTCCGAAATCTCATCCGAAATCCCGTCCGAAATCCCATACGAAATCCCGTCCAAAATCCTGTACGACATCCCGTACGAAATCCTGTACGAAATCCAATCCGAAATCCCGTCCGAAATCCCGTCCAAAATCCTGTACGAAATCCCGTACAAAATCCTGTACGAAATCCAGTCCGAAATCCCATCCGAAATCCCGTCCGAAATCCCGTCCGAAATCCCGTCCAAAATCCCGTACGACATCCCGTACGAAATCCTGTACGAAATCCCGTACGAAATCAAAATCCCGTATGAAATCGAAATCCCGTCTGAAATCCCGTACGAAATCCCGTCCAAAATCCCGTACGACATCCCGTACGAAATCCTGTACGAAATCCCGTACGAAATCAAAATCCCGTAGGAAATCGAAATCCCGTCGGAAATCCCGTACAAAATCGAAATCCCGTACGATATCCCAGACAAAATCGAAATTTCGTACGAAATCGAAATCCCGTACGAAATCCCGTACGAAATCCCGTACGAAATCCCATCCGAAATCCCGTCCGAAATCGCGTCCGAAATCCAGTCCGAAATCCCGTACGAAATCCAGTACGAAATCCCGTAAGAAATCCCGTACGAAATCCCGTATGAAATCCCGTCCGAAATCCTGTACGAAATCCCGTACGAAATCACTTACGAAATCCCATACGAAATCCCGTCCGAAATCCCGTCTGAAATCCCGTCCGAAATCCCGTACGAAATCCCGTCCGAAATCCCGTCCGAAATCCAGTCCGAAATCCCGTACGAAATCCCATACAAAATCCTGTACGAAATCCAGTCCGAAATCTCATCCGAAATCCCGTCCGAAATCCCATACGAAATCCCGTACAAAATCCTGTACGACATCCCGTACGAAATCCTGTACGAAATCCAATCCGAAATCCCGTCCGAAATCCCGTCCAAAATCCTGTACGAAATCCCGTACGAAATCAAAATCCCGTATGAAATCGAAATCCCGTACGAAATCCCGTACGAAATCCCATACGAAATCGAAATCCCGTACGAAATCCCATACGAAATCCCTTCCGAAATCTAAATCCAGTCCGATATCTAAAATCCCGTCCGAAATCCCGTCCAAAAACCAGTCCGAAATCTCTTCCGAAATCCCGTACGAAATCCTGTACGAAATCCAGTCCGAAATCTCGTACAAAATCGAAATCCCGTACGATATCCCGGACGAAATCGAAATTTCGTACGAAATCGAAATCCCGTACGAAATCCCGTACGAAATCCCATCCGAAATCCCGTCCGAAATCGCGTCCGAAATCCAGTCCGAAATCACGTACGAAATCCAGTACGAAATCCCGTAAGAAATCCCCTACGAAATCCCGTCCGAAATCCCGTCCGAAATCCTGTACGAAATCCCGTACGAAATCCCGTACGAAATCCCATACGAAATCCCGTCCGAAATCCCGTCTGAAATCCCGTCCGAAATCCAGTACGAAATCCCGTCCGAAATCCCGTCCGAAATCCAGTCCGAAATCCCGTACGAAATCCCATACAAAATCCTGTACGAAATCCAGTCCGAAATCTCATCCGAAATCCCGTCCGAAATCCCATACGAAATCCCGTCCAAAATCCTGTACGACATCCCGTACGAAATCCTGTACGAAATCCAATCCGAAATCCCGTCCGAAATCCCGTCCAAAATCCTGTACGAAATCCCGTACAAAATCCTGTACGAAATCCAGTCCGAAATCCCATCCGAAATCCCGTCCGAAATCCCGTCCGAAATCCCGTCCAAAATCCCGTACGACATCCCGTACGAAATCCTGTACGAAATCCCGTACGAAATCAAAATCCCGTATGAAATCGAAATCCCGTCTGAAATCCCGTACGAAATCCCGTCCAAAATCCCGTACGACATCCCGTACGAAATCCTGTACGAAATCCCGTACGAAATCAAAATCCCGTAGGAAATCGAAATCCCGTCGGAAATCCCGTACAAAATCGAAATCCCGTACGATATCCCAGACAAAATCGAAATTTCGTACGAAATCGAAATCCCGTACGAAATCCCGTACGAAATCCCGTACGAAATCCCATCCGAAATCCCGTCCGAAATCGCGTCCGAAATCCAGTCCGAAATCCCGTACGAAATCCAGTACGAAATCCCGTAAGAAATCCCGTACGAAATCCCGTATGAAATCCCGTCCGAAATCCCGTCCAAAATCCCGTACGACATCCCGTACGAAATCCTGTACGAAATCCCGTACGAAATCAAAATCCCGTATGAAATCGAAATCCCGTCGGAAATCCCGTAAGAAATCCCGTCCAAAATCCCGTACGACATCCCGTACGAAATCCTGTACGAAATCCCGTACGAAATCAAAATCCCGTAGGAAATCGAAATCCCGTCGGAAATCCCGTCAGAAATCCCGTACGAAATAGAAATCCCTTACAAAATCCTGTACGAAATCGAAATCCCGTACGAAATCCCGTAGGAAATCGAAATCCCATACGAAATCCCGTACGAAATCCCGTCTGAAATCGAAATCCCGTCCGAAATCCTGTACGAAATCGAAATCCCTTACAAAATCCCGTTCGACATCCCGTACGAAATAGAAATCCCGTACGAAATCCCGTACGAAATCGAAATCCCGTTCGAAATCCCGTACGAAATCGAAATCCCGTACGAAATCCCGTCCGAAATCGAAATTCTGTCCGAAATCCCGTTCGAAATCCCGTCCGAAATCCCGTCCGAAATCCCGTACGAAATCCAGTACGAAATCCCGTACGAAATCCCATACGAAATCCCGTCCGAAATCCCGTCTGAAATCCCGTCCGAAATCCCATCCGAAATCCAGTCCGAAATCCCGTACGAAATCCCATACAAAATCCTGTACGAAATCCAGTCCGAAATCTCATCCGAAATCCCGTCCGAAATCCCATACGAAATCCCGTACAAAATCCTGTACGACATCCCGTACGAAATCCTGTACGAAATCCAATCCGAAATCCCGTCCGAAATCCCGTCCAAAATCCTGTACGAAATCCCGTACGAAATCCTGTACGAAATCCAGTCCGAAATCCCATCCGAAATCCCGTCCGAAATCCCGTCCGAAATCCCGTCCAAAATCCCGTACGACATCCCGTACGAAATCCTGTACGAAATCGAAATCCCGTATGAAATCGAAATCCCGTACGAAATCCCGTACGAAATCCCGTACGAAATCGAAATCCCGTTCGAAATCCCATACGAAATCCCTTCCGAAATCTAAATCCCGTCCGATATCTAAATCCCGTCCGAAATCCCGTCCAAAAACCAGTCCGAAATCTCTTCCGAAATCCCGTACGAAATCCTGTACGAAATCCAGTCCGAAATCCCGTACAAAATCGAAATCCCGTACGATATCCCGGACGAAATCGAAATTTCGTACGAAATCGAAATCCCGTACGAAATCCCGTACGAAATCCCGTACGAAATCCCATCCGAAATCCCGTCCGAAATCGCGTCTGAAATCCAGTCCGAAATCCCGTACGAAATCCAGTACGAAATCCCGTAAGAAATCCCGTACGAAATCCCGTCCGAAATCCCGTCCAAAATCCTGTACGAAATCCCGTACGAAATCCCGTACGAAATCCCATACGAAATCCCGTCCGAAATCCCGTCTGAAATCCCGTCCGAAATCCCGTACGAAATCCCGTCCGAAATCCCGTCCGAAATCCAGTCCGAAATCCCGTACGAAATCCCATACAAAATCCTGTACGAAATCCAGTCCGAAATCTCATCCGAAATCCCGTCCGAAATCCCATACGAAATCCCGTCCAAAATCCTGTACGACATCCCGTATGAAATCCTGTACGAAATCCAATCCGAAATCCCGTCCGAAATCCCGTCCAAAATCCTGTACGAAATCCCGTACAAAATCCTGTACGAAATCCAGTCCGAAATCCCATCCGAAATCCCGTCCGAAATCCCGTCCGAAATCCCGTCCAAAATCCCGTACGACATCCCGTACGAAATCCTGTACGAAATCCCGTACGAAATCAAAATCCCGTATGAAATCGAAATCCCGTACGAAATCCCGTACGAAATCCCGTACGAAATCGAAATCCCGTACGAAATCCCATATGAAATCCCTTCCGAAATCTAAATCCCGTCCAAAATCTAAATCACGTCCGAAATCCCGTCCAAAAAACAGTCCGAAATCCCTTCCGAAATCCCGTACGAAATCCTGTACGAAATCCAGTCCGAAATCCCGTACAAAATCGTAATCCCGTACGAAATCCCGTATGAAATCGAAATCCCGTATGAAATCGAAATCCCGTTTGAAATCCCGTACGAAATCCCGTGTGAAATCGAAATCCCGTACGAAATCCCATACGAAATCCCTTCTGAAATCTAAATCCCATCCGAAATCCCGTCCAAAAACCAGTCCGAAATCCCTTCTGACATCCCGTACGAAATCCTGTACGAAATCCAGTCCGAAATCCTGTACAAAATCGAAATCCCGTACAATATCCCGGACGAAATCGAAATTTCGTACGAAATCGAAATCCCGTACGAAATCCCGTACGAAATCCCATCCGAAATCCCGTCCGAAATCGTGTCCGAAATCCAGTCCGAAATCCCGTACGAAATCCAGTACGAAATCCCGTGAGAAATCCCGTACGAAATCCCATCCGAAATCCCGTCCGAAATCCTGTACGAAATCCCGTACGAAATCCCGTACGAAATCCCATACGAAATCCCGTCCGAAATCCCGTCTGAAATCCCGTCTGAAATCCTGTACGAAATCCCGTCCGAAATCCGGTCCAAAATCCAGTCCGAAATCCCGTACGAAATCCCATACAAAATCTTGTACGAAATCCAGTCCGAAATCTCATCCGAAATCCCGTCCGAAATCCCGTCCGAAATCCCGTCCAAAATCCTGTACGACATCCCATCCGAAATCCTGTACGAAATCCCGTACGAAATCCCGTATGAAATCCCATACGAAATCCCGTCCGAAATCCCGTCTGAAATCCCGTCTGAAATCCCGTACGAAATCCCGTCCGAAATCCCGTCCGAAATCCAGTCCGAAATCCCGTACGAAATCCCATACAAAATCCTGTACGAAATCCAGTCCGAAATCCCATCCGAAATCCCGTCCAAAATCCTGTACGAAATCCCGTACGAAATCCTGTACGAAATCCAGTCCGAAATCCCATCCGAAATCCCGTCCAAAATCCCGTCCAAAATCCCGTACGACATCCCGTACGAAATCCTGTACGAAATCCCGTACGAAATCGAAATCCCGTACGAAATCCCGAACGAAATCCCGTACGAAATCGAAATCCCGTACGAAATCCCATACGAAATCCCTTCTGAAATCTAAATCCCGTCCGATATCTAAATCACGTCCGAAATCCCGTCCAAAAACCAGTCCAAAATCTCTTCCGAAATCCCGTACGAAATCCTGTACGAAATCCAGTCCGAAATCCCGTACAAAATCGAAATCCCGTACGATATCCCGGACGAAATCGAAATTTCGTACGAAATCGAAATCCCGTACGAAATCCCGTACGAAATCCCGTACGAAATCCCATCCGAAATCCCGTCCAAAATCCTGTACGAAATCCCGTACGAAATCCTGTACGAAATCCAGTCCGAAATCCCATCCGAAATCCCGTCCGAAATCCCGTCCGAAATCCCGTCCAAAATCCCGTACGACATCCCGTACGAAATCCTGTACGAAATCCCGTACGAAATCAAAATCCCGTATGAAATCGAAATCCCGTACGAAATCCCGTACGAAATCCCGTACGAAATCGAAATCCCGTACGAAATCCCATACGAAATCCCTTCCGAAATCTAAATCCCGTCCGATATCTAAATCCCGTCCGAAATCCCGTCCAAAAACCAGTCCGAAATCTCTTCCGAAATCCCGTACGAAATCCTGTACGAAATCCAGTCCGAAATCCCGTACAAAATCGAAATCCCCTACGATATCCCGGACGAAATCGAAATTTCGTACGAAATCGAAATCCCGTACGAAATCCCGTACGAAATCCCGTACGAAATCCCATCCGAAATCCCGTCCGAAATCGCGTCCGAAATCCAGTCCGAAATCCCGTACGAAATCCAGTACGAAATCCCGTGAGAAATCCCGTACGAAATCCCGTCCGAAATCCCGTCCAAAATCCTGTACGAAATCCCGTACGAAATCCCGTACGAAATCCCATACGAAATCCTGTCCGAAATCCCGTCTGAAATCCCGTCCGAAATCCCGTACGAAATCCCGTCCGAAATCCCGTCCGAAATCCAGTCCGAAATCCCGTACGAAATCCCATACAAAATCCTGTACGAAATCCAGTCCGAAATCTCATCCGAAATCCCGTCCGAAATCCCATACGAAATCCCGTCCAAAATCCTGTACGACATCCCGTATGAAATCCTGTACGAAATCCAATCCGAAATCCCGTCCGAAATCCCGTCCAAAATCCTGTACGAAATCCCGTACGAAATCCTGTACGAAATCCAGTCCGAAATCCCATCCGAAATCCCGTCCGAAATCCCGTACGACATCCCGTACGAAATCCTGTACGAAATCCCGTACGAAATCAAAATCCCGTATGAAATCGAAATCCCGTACGAAATCCCGTACGAAATCCCGTACGAAATCGAAATCCCGTACGAAATCCCATACGAAATCCCTTCCGAAATCTAAATCCCGTCCAAAATCTAAATCACGTCCGAAATCCCATCCAAAAACCAGTCCGAAATCCCTTCCGAAATCCCGTACGAAATCCTGTACGAAATCCAGTCCGAAATCCCGTGCAAAATCGTAATCCCGTACGAAATCCCGTACGAAATCGAAATCCCGTATGAAATCGAAATCCCGTTTGAAATCCCGTACGAAATCCCGTATGAAATCGAAATCCCGTACGAAATCCCATACGAAATCCCTTCCGAAATCTAAATCCCGTCCGAAATCCCGTCCAAAAACCAGTCCGAAATCCCTTCCGACATCCCGTACGAAATCCTGTACGAAATCCAGTCCGAAATCCTGTACAAAATCGAAATCCCGTACGATATCCCGGACGAAATCGAAATTTCGTACGAAATCGAAATACCGTACGAAATCCCGTACGAAATCCCATCCGAAATCCCGTCCGAAATCGTGTCCGAAATCCAGTCCGAAATCCCGTACGAAATCCAGTACGAAATCCCGTGAGAAATCCCGTACGAAATCCCGTCCGAAATCCCGTCCGAAATCCTGTACGAAATCCCGTACGAAATCCCGTACGAAATCCCATACGAAATCCCGTCCGAAATCCCATCTGAAATCCCGTCTGAAATCCTGTACAAAATCCCGTCCGAAATCCGGTCCGAAATCCAGTCCGAAATCCCGTACGAAATCCCATACAAAATCCTGTACGAAATCCAGTCCGAAATCTCATCCGAAATCCCGTCCGAATCCCGTCCGAAATCCCGTCCAAAATCCTGTACGACATCCCGTCCGAAATCCTGTACGAAATCCCGTACGAAATCCCGTATGAAATCCCATACGAAATCCCGTCCGAAATCCCGTCTGAAATCCCGTCTGAAATCCCGTACGAAATCCCGTCTGAAATCCCGTCCGAAATCCAGTCCGAAATCCCGTACGAAATCCCATACAAAATCCTGTACGAAATCCAGTCCGAAATCCTATCCGAAATCCCGTCCAAAATCCTGTACGAAATCCCGTACGAAATCCTGTACGAAATCCAGTCCAAAATCCCGTACGACATCCCGTACGAAATCCTGTACGAAATCCCGTACGAAATCGAAATCCCGTACGAAATCCCGTACGAAATCCCGTACGAAATCGAAATCCCGTACGAAATCCCGTACGAAATCAAAATCCCGTATGAAATCGAAATCCCGTCGGAAATCCCGTAAGAAATCCCGTCCAAAATCCCGTACGACATCCCGTACGAAATCCTGTACGAAATCCCGTACGAAATCAAAATCCCGTAGGAAATCGAAATCCCGTCGGAAATCCCGTCAGAAATCCCGTACGAAATAGAAATCCCTTACAAATCCTGTACGAAATCGAAATCCCGTACGAAATCCCGTAGGAAATCGAAATCCCATACGAAATCCCGTACGAAATCCCGTCTGAAATCGAAATCCCGTCCGAAATCCTGTACGAAATCGAAATCCCTTACAAAATCCCGTTCGACATCCCGTACGAAATAGAAATCCCGTACGAAATCCCGTACGAAATCGAAATCCCGTTCGAAATCCCGTACGAAATCGAAATCCCGTACGAAATCCCGTCCGAAATCGAAATTCTGTCCGAAATCCCGTTCGAAATCCCGTCCGAAATCCCGTCCGAAATTCCGTACGAAATCCAGTACGAAATTCCGTACGAAATCCCATACGAAATCCCGTCCGAAATCCCGTCTGAAATCCCGTCCGAAATCCCATCCGAAATCCAGTCCGAAATCCCGTACGAAATCCCATACAAAATCCTGTACGAAATCCAGTCCGAAATCTCATCCGAAATCCCGTCCGAAATCCCATACGAAATCCCGTACAAAATCCTGTACGACATCCCGTACGAAATCCTGTACGAAATCCAATCCGAAATCCCGTCCGAAATCCCGTCCAAAATCCTGTACGAAATCCCGTACGAAATCCTGTACGAAATCCAGTCCGAAATCCCATCCGAAATCCCGTCCGAAATCCCGTCCGAAATCCCGTCCAAAATCCCGTACGACATCCCGTACGAAATCCTGTACGAAATCCCGTACGAAATCAAAATCCCGTAGGAAATCGAAATCCCGTCGGAAATCCCGTCAGAAATCCCGTACGAAATAGAAATCCCTTACAAAATCCTGTACGAAATCGAAATCCCGTACGAAATCCCGTAGGAAATCGAAATCCCATACGAAATCCCGTACGAATCCCGTCTGAAATCGAAATCCCGTCCGAAATCCTGTACGAAATCGAAATCCCTTACAAAATCCCGTTCGACATCCCGTACGAAATAGAAATCCCGTACGAAATCCCGTCCGAAATCGAAATTCTGTCCGAAATCCCGTTCGAAATCCCGTCCGAAATCCCGTCCGAAATCCCGTACGAAATCCAGTACGAAATCCCGTACGAAATCCCATACGAAATCCCGTCCGAAATCCCGTCTGAAATCCCGTCCGAAA
Source organism: Lethenteron reissneri (assembly GCF_015708825.2). Classification (NCBI taxonomy): domain Eukaryota; kingdom Metazoa; phylum Chordata; class Hyperoartia; order Petromyzontiformes; family Petromyzontidae; genus Lethenteron; species Lethenteron reissneri. The sequence continues at coordinate 28,566 of NW_026891941.1, forward strand.
TCCCATCCGAAATCCAGTCCGAAATCCCGTACGAAATCCCATACAAAATCCTGTACGAAATCCAGTCCGAAATCTCATCCGAAATCCCGTCCGAAATCCCATACGAAATCCCGTACAAAATCCTGTACGACATCCCGTACGAAATCCTGTACGAAATCCAATCCGAAATCCCGTCCGAAATCCCGTCCAAAATCCTGTACGAAATCCCGTACGAAATCCTGTACGAAATCCAGTCCGAAATCCCATCCGAAATCCCGTCCGAAATCCCGTCCGAAATCCCGTCCAAATCCCGTACGACATCCCGTACGAAATCCTGTACGAAATCGAAATCCCGTATGAAATCGAAATCCCGTACGAAATCCCGTACGAAATCCCGTACGAAATCGAAATCCCGTTCGAAATCCCATACGAAATCCCTTCCGAAATCTAAATCCCGTCCGATATCTAAATCCCGTCCGAAATCCCGTCCAAAAACCAGTCCGAAATCTCTTCCGAAATCCCGTACGAAATCCTGTACGAAATCCAGTCCGAAATCCCGTACAAAATCGAAATCCCGTACGATATCCCGGACGAAATCGAAATTTCGTACGAAATCGAAATCCCGTACGAAATCCCGTACGAAATCCCGTACGAAATCCCATCCGAAATCCCGTCCGAAATCGCGTCCGAAATCCAGTCCGAAATCCCGTACGAAATCCAGTACGAAATCCCGTAAGAAATCCCGTACGAAATCCCGTCCGAAATCCCGTCCAAAATCCTGTACGAAATCCCGTACGAAATCCCGTACGAAATCCCATACGAAATCCCGTCCGAATCCCGTCTGAAATCCCGTCCGAAATCCCGTACGAAATCCCGTCCGAAATCCCGTCCGAAATCCAGTCCGAAATCCCGTACGAAATCCCATACAAAATCCTGTACGAAATCCAGTCCTAAATCTCATCCGAAATCCCGTCCGAAATCCCATACGAAATCCCGTCCAAAATCCTGTACGACATCCCGTATGAAATCCTGTACGAAATCCAATCCGAAATCCCGTCCGAAATCCCGTCCAAAATCCTGTACGAAATCCCGTACAAAATCCTGTACGAAATCCAGTCCGAAATCCCATCCGAAATCCCGTCCGAAATCCCGTCCGAAATCCCGTCCAAAATCCCGTACGACATCCCGTACGAAATCCTGTACGAAATCGCGTACGAAATCAAAATCCCGTATGAAATCGAAATCCCATACGAAATCCCGTACGAAATCCCGTACGAAATCGAAATCCCGTACGAAATCCCATATGAAATCCCTTCCGAAATCTAAATCCCGTCCAAAATCTAAATCACGTCCGAAATCCCGTCCAAAAACCAGTCCGAAATCCCTTCCGAAATCCCGTACGAAATCCTGTACGAAATCCAGTCCGAAATCCCGTACAAAATCGTAATCCCGTACGAAATCCCGTACGAAATCGAAATCCCGTATGAAATCGAAATCCCGTTTGAAATCCCGTACGAAATCCCGTGTGAAATCGAAATCCCGTACGAAATCCCATACGAAATCCCTTCTGAAATCTAAATCCCGTCCGAAATCCCGTCCAAAAACCAGTCCGAAATCCCTTCTGACATCCCGTACGAAATCCTGTACGAAATCCAGTCCGAAATCCTGTACAAAATCGAAATCCCGTACAATATCCCGGACGAAATCGAAATTTCGTACGAAATCGAAATCCCGTACGAAATCCTGTACGAAATCCCATCCGAAATCCCGTCCGAAATCGTGTCCGAAATCCAGTCCGAAATCCCGTACGAAATCCAGTACGAAATCCCGTGAGAAATCCCGTACGAAATCCCGTCCGAAATCCCGTCCGAAATCCTGTACGAAATCCCGTACGAAATCCCGTACGAAATCCCATACGAAATCCCGTCCGAAATCCCGTCTGAAATCCCGTCTGAAATCCTGTACGAAATCCCGTCCGAAATCCGGTCCAAAATCCAGTCCGAAATCCCATACGAAATCCCATACAAAATCTTGTACGAAATCCAGTCCGAAATCTCATCCGAAATCCCGTCCGAAATCCCGTCCGAAATCCCGTCCAAAATCCTGTACGACATCCCGTCCGAAATCCTGTACGAAATCCCGTACGAAATCCCGTATGAAATCCCATACGAAATCCCGTCCGAAATCCCGTCTGAAATCCCGTCTGAAATCCCGTACGAAATCCCGTCCGAAATCCCGTCCGAAATCCAGTCCGAAATCCCGTACGAAATCCCATACAAAATCCTGTACGAAATCCAGTCCGAAATCCCATCCGAAATCCCGTCCAAAATCCTGTACGAAATCCCGTACGAAATCCTGTACGAATCCAGTCCGAAATCCCATCCGAAATCCCGTCCGAAATCCCGTCCAAAATCCCGTACGACATCCCGTACGAAATCCTGTACGAAATCCCGTACGAAATCGAAATCCCGTACGAAATCCCGAACGAAATCCCGTACGAAATCGAAATCCCGTACGAAATCCCATACGAAATCCCTTCTGAAATCTAAATCCCGTCCGATATCTAAATCACGTCCGAAATCCCGTCCAAAAACCAGTCCAAAATCTCTTCCGAAATCCCGTACGAAATCCTGTACGAAATCCAGTCCGAAATCCCGTACAAAATCGAAATCCCGTACGATATCCCGGACGAAATCGAAATTTCGTACGAAATCGAAATCCCTTACGAAATCCCGTACGAAATCCCGTACGAAATCCCATCCGAAATCCCGTCCAAAATCCTGTACGAAATCCCGTACGAAATCCTGTACGAAATCCAGTCCGAAATCCCATCCGAAATCCCGTCCGAAATCCCGTCCGAAATCCCGTCCAAAATCCCGTACGACATCCCGTACGAAATCCTGTACGAAATCCCGTACGAAATCAAAATCCCGTATGAAATCGAAATCCCGTACGAAATCCCGTACGAAATCCCGTACGAAATCGAAATCCCGTACGAAATCCCATACGAAATCCCTTCCGAAATCTAAATCCCGTCCGATATCTAAATCCCGTCCGAAATCCCGTCCAAAAACCAGTACGAAATCTCTTCCGAAATCCCGTACGAAATCCTGTACGAAATCCAGTCCGAAATCCCGTACAAAATCGAAATCCCCTACGATATCCCGGACGAAATCGAAATTTCGTACGAAATCGAAATCCCGTACGAAATCCCGTACGAAATCCCGTACGAAATCCCATCCGAAATCCCGTCCGAAATCGCTTCCGAAATCCAGTCCGAAATCCCGTACGAAATCCAGTACGAAATCCCGTGAGAAATCCCGTACGAAATCCCGTCCGAAATCCCGTCCAAAATCCTGTACGAAATCCCGTACGAAATCCCATACGAAATCCCGTCCGAAATCCCGTCTGAAATCCCGTCCGAAATCCCGTACGAAATCCCGTCCGAAATCCCGTCCGAAATCCAGTCCGAAATCCCGTACGAAATCCCATACAAATCCTGTACGAAATCCAGTCCGAAATCTCATCCGAAATCCCGTCCGAAATCCCATACGAAATCCCGTCCAAAATCCTGTACGACATCCCGTATGAAATCCTGTACGAAATCCAATCCGAAATCCCGTCCGAAATCCCGTCCAAAATCCTGTACGAAATCCCGTACGAAATCCTGTACGAAATCCAGTCCGAAATCCCATCCGAAATCCCGTCCGAAATCCCGTCCGAAATCCCGTTCAAAATCCCGTACGACATCCCGTACGAAATCCTGTACGAAATCCCGTACGAAATCAAAATCCCGTATGAAATCGAAATCCCGTACGAAATCCCGTACGAAATCCCGTACGAAATCGAAATCCCGTACGAAATCCCATACGAAATCCCTTCCGAAATCTAAATCCCGTCCAAAATCTAAATCACGTCCGAAATCCCATCCAAAAACCAGTCCGAAATCCCTTCCGAAATCCCGTACGAAATCCTGTACGAAATACAGTCCGAAATCCCGTACAAATCGTAATCCCGTACGAAATCCCGTACGAAATCGAAATCCCGTATGAAATCGAAATCCCGTTTGAAATCCCGTACGAAATCCCGTATGAAATCGAAATCCCGTACGAAATCCCATACGAAATCCCTTCCGAAATCTAAATCCCGTCCGAAATCCCGTCCAAAACCAGTCCGAAATCCCTTCCGACATCCCGTACGAAATCCTGTACGAAATCCAGTCCGAAATCCTGTACAAAATCGAAATCCCGTACGATATCCCGGACGAAATCGAAATTTCGTACGAAATCGAAATACCGTACGAAATCCCGTACGAAATCCCATCCGAATCCCGTCCGAAATCGTGTCCGAAATCCAGTCCGAAATCCCGTACGAAATCCAGTACGAAATCCCGTGAGAAATCCCGTACGAAATCCCGTCCGAAATCCCGTCCGAAATCCTGTACGAAATCCCGTACGAAATCCCGTACGAAATCCCATACGAAATCCCGTCCGAAATCCCGTCTGAAATCCCTCTGAAATCCTGTACAAAATCCCGTCCGAAATCCGGTCCGAAATCCAGTCCGAAATCCCGTACGAAATCCCATACAAAATCCTGTACGAAATCCAGTCCGAAATCTCATCCGAAATCCCGTCCGAAATCCCGTCCGAAATCCCGTCCAAAATCCTGTACGACATCCCGTCCGAAATCCTGTACGAAATCCCGTACGAAATCCCGTATGAAATCCCATACGAAATCCCGTCCGAAATCCCGTCTGAAATCCCGTCTGAAATCCCGTACGAAATCCCGTCTGAAATCCCGTCCGAAATCCAGTCCGAAATCCCGTACGAAATCCCGTCCAAAATCCTGTACGAAATCCCGTACAAAATCCTGTACGAAATCCAGTCCGAAATCCCATCCGAAATCCCGTCCGAAATCCCGTCCGAAATCCCGTCCAAAAATCCCGTACGACATCCCGTACGAAATCCTGTACGAAATCGCGTACGAAATCAAAATCCCGTATGAAATCGAAATCCCGTACGAAATCCCGTACGAAATCCCGTACGAAATCGAAATCCCGTACGAAATCCCATATGAAATCCCTTCCGAAATCTAAATCCCGTCCAAAATCTAAATCACGTCCGAATCCCGTCCAAAACCAGTCCGAAATCCCTTCCGAAATCCCGTACGAAATCCTGTACGAAATCCAGTCCGAAATCCGTACAAAATCGTAATCCCGTACGAAATCCCGTACGAAATCGAAATCCCGTATGAAATCGAAATCCCGTTTGAAATCCCATACGAAATCCCGTGTGAAATCGAAATCCCGTACGAAATCCCATACGAAATCCCTTCTGAAATCTAAATCCCGTCCGAAATCCCGTCCAAAAACCAGTCCGAAATCCCTTCTGACATCCCGTACGAAATCCTGTACGAAATCCAGTCCGAAATCCTGTACAAAATCGAATCCCTACAATATCCGCGACGAATCGAAATTTCGACGAAATCGAAATCCCGTACGAAAATCCTGTACGAAATCCCATCCGAAATCCCGTCCGAAATCGTGTCCGAAATCCAGTCCGAAATCCCGTACGAAATCCAGTACGAAATCCCTGAGAAATCCCGTACGAAATCCCGTCCGAAATCCCGTCCGAAATCCTGTACGAAATCCCGTACGAAATCCCGTACGAAATCCCATACGAAATCCCGTCCGAAATCCCGTCTGAAATCCCGTCTGAAATCCTGTACGAAATCCCGTCCGAAATCCGGTCCAAAATCCAGTCCGAAATCCCGTACGAAATCCCATACAAATCTTGTACGAAATCCAGTCCGAAATCTCATCCGAAATCCGAAATCCCGTCCGAAATCCCGTCCAAAATCCTGTACGACATCCCGTCCGAAATCCTGTACGAAATCCCGTACGAAATCCCGTATGAAATCCCATACGAAATCCCGTCCGAAATCCGTCTGAAATCCCGTCTGAAATCCCGTACGAAATCCCGTCCGAAATCCCGTCCGAAATCCAGTCCGAAATCCCGTACGAAATCCCATACAAAATCCTGTACGAAATCCAGTCCGAAATCCCATCCGAAATCCCGTCCAAATCCTGTACGAATCCCGTACGAAATCCTGTACGAAATCCAGTCCGAAATCCCATCCAAATCCCGTCCGAAATCCCGTCCAAAATCCCGTACGACATCCCGTACGAAATCCTGTACGAAATCCCGTACGAATCGAATCCCGTACGAAATCCCGAACGAAATCCCGTACGAAATCGAAATCCCGTACGAAATCCCATACGAAATCCCTTCTGAAATCTAAATCCCGTCCGATATCTAAATCACGTCCGAAATCCCGTCCAAAAAACCAGTCCAAAATCTCTTCCGAAATCCCGTACGAAATCCTGTACGAAATCCAGTCCGAAATCCGTACAAAATCGAAATCCCGTACGATATCCCGACGAAATCGAAATTTCGTACGAATCGAAATCCGTACGAAATCCCGTACGAAATCCCGTACGAAATCCCATCCGAAATCCCGTCCAAAATCTGTACGAAATCCCGTACGAAATCCTGTACGAAACCAGTCCGAAATCCCATCCGAAATCCCGTCCGAAATCCCGTCCGAAATCCCGTCAAAATCCCGTACGACATCCCGTACGAAATCCTGTACGAAATCCCGTACGAAATCAAAATCCCGTATGAATCGAAATCCCGTACGAAATCCCGTACGAAATCCCGTACGAATCGAAATCCCGTACGAAATCCCATACGAAAATCCTTCCAAAATCTAAATCCCGTCCGATATCTAAATCCCGTCCGAATCCCGTCCAAAAACCAGTCCGAAATCTCTTCCGAAATCCCGTACGAAATCCTGTACGAAATCCAGTCCGAAATCCGTACAAAATCGAAATCCCCTACGATATCCCGGACGAAATCGAAATTTCGTACGAAATCGAAATCCCGTACGAAATCCCGTAC